>NW_027422336.1:0-159960 GCF_037893015.1 Macrotis lagotis
AAGCTCACCGTGCCTTGCCTTGCGTTACCCTTTCCTTGCCTTCCCTTGCATTGCCTAGCCGTGCGTTGTCGTGCCTTAGCCTTGTTTCCCCTTGCCGTGCCGTGCCTTTTGTTACACTTGCCTTGCCTGGCTTTGTCTTGCCTTCCTTTCCTTCCGTTACTCTTTGCTTGCCTTCCGTCCATTGCCTAGCCTTGCGTTGTCGTGCCTTAGCCTCATCTCGACTGACCGTGCCTTCCTTTGCTTTAAGCTTTCCTTGCCTTGCCGTGCATTGCCTAGCCCTGCGTTGTCGTGCCTTAGCCTTGTTACCCCTTGCCGTGCCTTTCCTTCCGTTACGCTTGCCTTCCCTTGCTTTCCCTTGCCTTCCTTGCGTTCCGTTACTCTTTGCTTGCTTTCCGTGCATTGCCTAGCCTTGCGTTGTCATGCCTTAGCCTTGCCTCGCCTGACCGTGCTTTCCCATGCGTTACCCTTTCCTTGCCTTGCCGTGCATTGCCTAGCGTGCGTTGTCGTGCCATAGCCTTGTTTCCCCTTGCCGTGCGGTTCCTTCCGTTACACTTGCCTTTCCTTGCTTTCCCTTGCCTTCCTTACCTTCCGTTACTCTTTGCTTGCCTTCCGTGCATTGCCTAGCCTTGCGTTGTCGTGCCTTAGCCTTATCTTGCCTGACCGTGCCTTCCTTTGCTTTAAGCTTTCCTTGCATTGTCGTGCATTGCCTAGCCTTGCGTTTTCGTGCATTAGCCTTGCCTAAGCTCACCGTGCCTTGCCTTGCGTTACCCTTTCCTTGCCTTCCCTTGCATTGCCTAGCCCTGCGTTGTCGTGCCTTAGCCTTGTTACCCCTTGCCCTGCCGTTCCTTCCGTTACCCTTTCCTTCCCTTGCTTTCCCTTGCCTTCCTTGCGTTCCGTTACTCTTTGCTTACTTTCCGTACATTGCCTAGCCTTGCGTTCTCATGCCTTAGCCTTGCCTCACCTGACCGTGCCATCCCTTGCGTTACCCTTTCCTTGCCTTGCGGTGCATTGCCTAACCCTGCGTTGTCGTGCCTTAGCCTTGTTACCCCTTGCCGTGCAGTTCCTTCCGTTACCCTTGTCTTCCGTTGCATTCCCTTGCCTTCCTTGCGTTCCGTTACTCTTTGCTTGCTTCCCGTGCATTTCGTAGCCTTGAGTTGTCATGCCTTAGCCTTGCCTCGCCTGACCGTGCTTTCCCATGCGTTACCCTTTCCTGCCTTGCCGTGCATTGCCTAGCGTGCGTTGTCGTGCCTTAGCCTTGTTTCCTCTTGCCGTGCGGTTCCTTCCGTTACACTTTACTTTCCTTGCTTTCCCTTGCCTTCCTTACCTTCCGTTACTCTTTGCTTGCCTTCCGTCCATTGCCTAGCCTTGCGTTGTCATGCCTTAGCCTTATCTCGCCTGACCGGGCCTTCCTTTGCTTTAAGCTTTCCTTGCCTTGCCGTGCATTGCCTAGCCCTGCGTTGTCGTGCCTTAGCCTTGTTACCCCTTGCCGTGCCTTTCCTTCCCTTACGCTTGCCTTCCCTTGCTTTCCCTTGCCTTCCTTGCGTTCCGTTACTCTTTGCTTGCTTTCCGTGCATTGCCTAGCCTTGCGTTGTCATGCCTTAGCCTTGCCTCGCCTGACCGTGCTTTCCATGCGTTACCCTTTCCTTGACTTGCCGTGCATTGCCTAGCGTGCGTTGTCGTGCCATAGCCTTGTTTCCCCTTGCCGTGCGGTTCCTTCCGTTACACTTGCCTTTCCTTGCTTTCCCTTGCCTTCCTTACATTCCGTTACTCTTTGCTTGCCTTCCCTGCAATGCTTAGCTTGCGTTGTCGTGCCTTAGCCTTATCTCGCCTGACCGTGCCTTCCTTTGCTTTAAGCTTTCCTTGCATTGTCGTGCATTGCCAAGCCTTGCGTTTTCGTGCATTAGCCTTGCCTAAGCTCACCGTGCCTTGCCTTGCGTTACCCTTTCCTTGCCTTCCCTTGCATTGCCTAGCCGTGCGTTGTCGTGCCTTAGCCTTGTTTCCCCTTGCCGTGCGGTTCCTTCCGTTACACTTGCCTTTCCTTGCTTTCCCTTGCCTTCCTTACCTTCCGTTACTCTTTGCTTGCCTTCCGTGCATTGCCTAGCCTTGCGTTGTCGTGCCTTAGCCTTGCCTCGCCGGAACGTGCTTTCCCATGCGTTACCCTTTACTTGCCTTGCCGTGCATTGCCTAGCGTGCGTTGTCGTGCCTTAGACTTGTTTCCCCTTGCCGTGCCGTTCCTTACGTTACCCTTGCCTTTCCTTGCTTTTCCTTGCCTTGCTTACCTTCCGTTACTCTTTGCTTGCCTTCCGTGCATTGCTAGCCTTGCGTTGTCGTGCCTTAGCCTTATCTCGCCTGACCGTAGCCTTCCTTTACTTTAAGCTTTCCTTGCATTGTCGTGCATTGCCTAGCCTTGCGTTGTCGTGCCTTAGCCTTGCCTCGCCTGACCGTGCTTTCGCATGCGTTACCCTTTCCTTGCCTTGCCGTGCATTGCCTAGCGTGCGTTGTCATGCCTTAGACTTGTTTCCCCTTGCCGTGCCGTTCCTTCCGTTACCCTTGCCTTTCTTTGCTTTTCCTTGCCTTGCTTACATTCCTTTACTCTTTGCTTGCCTTCCCTGCATTGCCTGGCCTTGCGTTGTCGTGCCTTAGCCTTGTTACCCCTTGCCGTGCCTTTCCTTCCGTTACGCTTGCCTTCCCTTGCTTTCCCTTGCCTTCCTTGCGTTCCGTTACTCTTTGCTTGCTTTCCGTGCATTGCCTAGCCTTGCGTTGTCATGCCTTAGCCTTGCCTCGCCTGACCGTGCTTTCCCATGCGTTACCCTTTCCTTGCCTTGCCGTTCATTGCCTAGCGTGCGTTGTCGTGCCATAGCCTTATTTCCCCTTGCCGTGCGGTTCCTTCCGTTACACTTGCCTTTCCTTGCTTTTCCTTGCCTTGCTTACCTTCCGTTACTCTTTGCTTGCCTTCCCTGCAATGCCTAGCCTTGCGTTGTCGTGCCTTAGCCTTATCTCGCCTGACCGTGCCTTCCTTTGCTTTAAGCTTTCTTTGCATTGTCGTGCATTGCTAAGCCTTGCGTTTTCGTGCATTAGCCTTGCCTAAGCTCACCGTGCCTTGCCTTGCGTTACCCTTTCCTTGCCTTCCCTTGCATTGCCTAGCCGTGCGTTGTCGTGCCTTAGCCTTGTTTCCCCTTGCGGTGCCGTGCCTTTTGTTACACTTGCCTTGCCTGGCTTTCCCTTGCCTTCCTTACCTTCCGTTACTCTTTGCTTGCCTTCCGGGCATTGCCTAGCCTTGCGTTGTCGTGCCTTATCCTTGCCTCACCTGACCGTGCCTTCCCTTGCGTTACCCTTTCCTTGCCTTGCCGTGCATTGCCTAGACCTGCGTTGTCGTGCCTTAGCCTTGTTACCCTTGCCGTGCAATTCCTTCCGTTACCCTTGCCTTCCGTTGCTTTCCCTTGGCTTCCTTGCGTTCCGTTACTCTTTGCTTGCTTTCCGTGCATTGCGTAGCCTTGCGTTGTCATGCCTTAGCCTTGCCTCGCCTGACCGTGCTTTCCCATGCGTTACCCTTTCCTTGCCTTCCGTGCATTGCCTAGCGTGCGTTGTCGTGCCTTAGCCTTGTTTCCCCTTGCCGTGCGGTTCCTTCCGTTACACTTTCGTTTCCTTGCTTTCCCTTGCCTTCCTTACCTTCCGTTACTCTTTGCTTGCCTTCCGTCCATTGCCTAGCCTTGCGTTCTCGTACCTTAGCCTTATCTCGCCTGACCGTGCCTTCCTTTGCTTTAAGCTTTCCTTGCCTTGCCGTGCATTGCCTAGCCCTGCGTTGTCGTGCCTTAGCCTTGTTACACCTTGCCGTGCCGTTCCTTCCGTTACGCTTGCCTTCCCTTGCTTTCCCTTGCCTTCCTTGCGTTCCGTTACTCTTTGCTTGCTTTCCGTGCATTGCCTAGCCTTGCGTTGTCATGCCTTAGCCTTGCCTCGCCTGACCTTGCTGTCCCATGCGTTACCCTTTCCTTGCCTTGCCGTGCATTGCCTAGCGTGCGTTGTCCTGCCTTAGCCTTGTTTCCCCTTGCCGTGCGGTTCCTTCCGTTACACTTGCCTTTCCTTGCTTTCCCTTGCCTTCCTTACCTTCCGTTACTCTTTGCTTGCCTTCCGTGCATTGCCTAGCCTTGCGTTGTCGTGCCTTAGCCTTGCCTCGCCGGAACGTGCTTTCCCATGCGTTACCCTTTACTTGCCTTGCAGTGCATTGCCTAGCGTGCGTTGTCGTGCCTTAGACTTGTTTCCCCTTGCCGTGCCGTTCCTTACGTTACCCTTGCCTTTCCTTGCTTTTCCTTGACTTGCTTACCTTCCGGTACTCTTTGCTTGCCTTCCCTGCATTGCCTAGCCTTGCGTTGTCGTGCCTTAGCCTTATCTCGCCTGACCGTGCCTTCCTTTGCTTTAAGCTTTCCTTGCATTGTCGTGCATTGCCTAGCTTTGCGTTTTCGTGCATTAGTCTTCCCTAGCCTCACCGTGCCTTTCCTTGCGTTACTCTTTCCTTGCCTTGCCGTGCATTGCCTAGCCGTGCGTTGTCGTGCCTTAGCCTTGTTTCCCCTTGCGGTGCCGTGGCTTTTGTTACACTTGCCTTGCCTGGCTTTCCCTTGCCTTCCTTACCTTCCGTTACTCTTTGCTTGCCTTCCGGGCATTGCCTAGCCTTGTGTTGTCGTGCCTTATCCTTGCCTCACCTGACCGTGCCTTCCCTTGCGTTACCCTTTCCTTGCCTTGCCGTGCATTGCCTAGCCCTGCGTTGTCGTGCCTTAGCCTTGTTACCCCTTGCGTGCAATTCCTTGCCTTCCCTGCAATGCCTAGCCTTGCGTTGTCGTGCCTTAGCCTTATCTCGCCTGACCGTGCCTTCCTTTGCTTTAAGCTTTCCTTGCATTGTCGTGCATTGCCAAGCCTTGCGTTTTCGTGCATTAGCCTTGCCTAAGCTCACCGTGGCTTGCCTTGCGTTACCCTTTCCTTGCCTTCCCTTGCATTGCCTAGCCGTGCGTTGTCGTGCCTTAGCCTTGTTTCCCCTTGCCGTGCCGTGCCTTTTGTTACACTTGCCTTGCCTGGCTTTGCCTTGCCTTCCTTTCCTTCCGTTACTCTTTCCTTGCCTTGCCGTGCACTGCCTAGCCTTGCGTTGTCGTGCATTAGCCTTGCCTAACCTGACCGTGCCTTCCCTTGCGTTACCCTTTCCTTGCCTTGCGGTGCATTCCCTAGCCCTGCGTTGTCGTGCCTTAGCCTTGTTACCCCTTGCCGTGCAGTTCCTTCCGTTACCCTTGCCTTCCGTTGCATTCCCTTGCCTTCTTGCGTTCCGTTACTCTTTGCTTCCTTCCCGTGCATTGCGTAGCCTTGCGTTGTCATGCCTTAGCCTTGCCTCGCCTGACCGTGCTTTCCCATGCGTTACCCTTTCCTTGCCTTGCCGTGCATTGCCTAGCGTGCGTTGTCGTGCCTTAGCCTTGTTTCCTCTTGCCGTGCGGTTCCTTCCGTTACACTTTACTTTCCTTGCTTTCCCTTGCCTTCCTTACCTTCTGTTACTCTTTGCTTGCCTTCCGTCCATTGCCTAGCCTTGCGTTGTCGTGCCTTAGCCTTATCTCGCCTGACCGTGCCTTCCTTTGCTTTAAGCTTTCCTTGCCTTGCCGTGCATTGCCTAACCCTGCGTTGTCGTGCCTTAGCCTTGTTACCCCTTGCAGTGCCGTTCCTTCCGTTACGCTTGCCTTCCCTTGCTTTCCCTTGCCTTCCTTGCGTTCCGTTACTCTTTGCTTGCTTTCCGTGCATTGCCTAGCCTTGCGTTGTCATGCCTTAGCCTTGCCTCGCCTGACCGTGCTGTCCCATGCGTTACCCTTTCCTTGCCTTGCCGTGCATTGCCTAGCGTGCTTTGTCGTGCCTTAGCCTTGTTTCCCCTTGCCGTGCGGTTCCTTCCGTTACACTTGCCTTTCCTTGCTTTCCCTTGCCTTCCTTACCTTCCGTTACTCTTTCCTTGCATTGTCGTGCATTGCCTAGCCTTGCGTTGTCGTGCCTTAGCCGTGCCTTGCCTGACCGTGCTTTCGCATGCGTTACCCTTTCCTTGCCTTGCCGTGCATTGCCTAGCGTGCGTTGTCATGCCTTAGACTTGTTTCCCCATGCCGTGCCGTTCCTTCCGTTACCCTTGCCTTTCCTTGCTTTTCCTTGCCTTGCTTACATTCCTTTACTCTTTGCTTGCCTCCCTGCATTGCCTAGCCTTGCGATGTCGTGCCTTAGCCTTATCTCGCCGGACCGTGCCTTCCTTTGCTTTAAGCTTTCCTTGCATTGTCGTGCATTGCCTAGCCTTGCGTTGTCGTGCCTTAGCCTTGTTTCCCCTTGCCGTGGCGTGCCTTTTGTTACACTTGCCTTGCCTGGCTTTGCCTTGCCTTCCTTTCCTTCCGTTACTCTTTCCTTGCCTTGCCGTGCATTGCCTAACCTTGCGTTGTCGTGCCTTATCGTTGCCTCACCTGACCGTGCCTTCCCTTGCGTTACCCTTTCCTTGCCTTGCCGTGCATTGCCTAGCCCTGCGTTGTCGTGCCTTAGCCTTGTTTCCCCTTGCCGTGCCGTTCCTTCCGTTACCCTTGCCTTTCCTTGCTTTTCCTTGCCTTGCTTACATTCCGTTACTCTTTGCTTGCCTTCCCTGCATTGCCTAGCCTTGCGTTGTCGTGCCTTAGCCTTATCTCGCCTGACCGTGCCTTCCTTTGCTTTAAGCTTTCCTTGCCTTGCCGTGCATTGCCTAGCCCTGCGTTGTCGTGCCTTAGCCTTGTTACCCCTTGCCGTGCCGTTCCTTCCGTTACGCTTGCCTTCCCTTGCTTTCCCTTGCCTTCCTTGCGTTCCGTTACTCTTTGCTTGCTTTCCGTGCATTGCCTAGCCTTCCGTTGTCATGCCTTAGCCTTGCCTCGCCTGACCGTGCTGTCCCATGCGTTACCCTTTCCTTGCCTTGCCGTGCATTGCCTAGCGTGCTTTGTCGTGCCTTAGCCTTGTTTCCCCTTGCAGTGCGGTTCCTTCCGTTACACTTGCCTTTCCTTGCTTTCCCTTGCCTTCCTTGCGTTCCGTTACTCTTTGCTTGCTTTCCGTGCATTGCCTAGCCTTGCGTTGTCATGCCTTAGCCTTGCCTCGCCTGACCGTGCTGTCCCATGCGTTACCCTTTCCTTGCCTTGCCGTGCATTGCCTAGCGTGCTTTGTCGTGCCTTAGACTTGTTTCCCCTTGCCGTGCCGTTCCTTACGTTACCCTTGCCTTTCCTTGCTTTTCCTTGCCTTGCTTACCTTCCGTTACACTTTCCTTGCCTTCCCTGCATTGCCTAGCCTTGCGTTGTCGTGCCTTAGCCTTATCTCGCCTGACCGTGCCTTCCTTTACTTTAAGCTTTCCTTGCATTGTCGTGCATTGCCTAGCCTTGCGTTGTCGTACCTTAGCCTTGCCTCGCCTGACCGTGCTTTCGCATGCGTTACCCTTTCCTTGCCTTGCCGTGCATTGCCTAGCGTGCGTTGTCATGCCTTAGACTTGTTTCCCCTTGCCGTGCCGTTCCTTCCGTTACCCTTGCCTTTCCTTGCTTTTCCTTGCCTTGCTTACATTCCTTTACTCTTTGCTTGCCTTCCCTGCATTGCCTAGCCTTGCGTTGTCGTGCCTTAGCCTTATCTCGCCTGACCGTGCCTTCCTTTGCTTTAAGCTTTCCTTGCATTGTCGTGCATTGCCTAGCCTTCCGTTTTCGTGCAGTAGCCTTGCCTAGCCTCACCGTGCCTTGCCTTGAGTTACCCTTTCCTTGCCTTCCCTTCATTGCCTAGCCGTGCGTTGTCGTGCCTTAGCCTTGTTTCCCCTTGCCGTGCCGTGCCTTTTCTTACACTTGCCTTGCCTGGCTTTGCCTTGCCTTCCCTACCTTCCGTTACTCTTTGCTTGCCTTCCGTCCATTGCCTAGCCTTGCGTTCTCGTACCTTAGCCTTATCTCGCCTGACCGTGCCTTCCTTTGCTTTAAGCTTTCCTTGCCTTGCCGTGCATTGCCTAGCCCTGCGTTGTCGTGCCTTAGCCTTGTTACCCCTTGCCGTGCCGTTCCTTCCGTTACGCTTGCCTTCCCTTGCTTTCCCTTGCCTTCCTTGCGTTCCGTTACTCTTTGCTTGCTTTTCGTGCATTGCCTAGCCTTGCGTTGTCATGCCTTAGCCTTGCCTCGCCTGACCGTGCTTTCCCATGCGTTACCCTTTCTTTGCCTTGCCGTGCATTGCCTAGCGTGCGTTGTCGTGCCTTAGCCTTGTTTCCCCTTGCCGTGCCGTTCCTTCCGTTACCCTTGCCTTGCCTTGCTTTCCCTTGCCTTCGAAGCCTTCCGTTAGTCTTTGCGTCCCTTCCGTTCATTGCCTAGCTTTGCGTTGTCGTGCCTTAGCCTTACCTCGCCTGACCGTGCCTTGCCTTGCGTTACCCTTTCCTTGCATTGCCGTGCATTGCCTAGCCGTGCGTTGTCGTGCCTTAGCCTTGTTTATCCTTGCCGTGCCGTGTCTTTTGTTACACTTGCCTTGCCTGGCTTTGCCTGGCCTTCCTTTCCTTCCGTTACTCTTTCCTTGCCTTGCCGTGCACTGCCTAGCCTTGCGTTGTCGTGCATTAGCCTTGCCTCACATGACCGTGCCTTCCCTTGCGTTACCCTTTCCTTGCCTTGCGGTGCATTGCCTAGCCCTGCGTTGTCGTGCCTTAGCCTTCTTTCCTCTTGCCGTGCGGTTCCTTCCGTTACACTTTCCTTTCCTTGCTTTCCCTTGCCTTCCTTACCTTCCGTTACTCTTTGCTTGCCTTCCGTCCATTGCCTAGCCTTGCGTTGTCGTGCCTTACCCTTATCTAGCCTGACCGTGCCTTCCTTTGCTTTAAGCTTTCCCTGCATTGTCGTGCATTGCCAAGCCTTGCGTTTTCGTGCATTAGCCTTGCCTAAGCTCACCGTGCCTTGCCTTGCGTTACCCTTTCCTTGCCTTCCCTTGCATTGCCTAGCCGTGCGTTGTCGTGCCTTAGCCTTGTTTCCCCATGCCGTGCCGTGCCTTTTGTTACACTTGCCTTGCCTGGCTTTGCCTTGCCTTCCTTTCCTTCCGTTACTCTTTCCTTGCCTTGCCGTGCACTGCCTAGCCTTGCGTTGTCGTGCATTAGCCTTGCCTCACCTGACCGTGCCTTCCCTTGCGTTACCCTTTCCTTGCCTTGCGGTGCATTGCCTAGCCCTGCGTTGTCGTGCCTTAGCCTTGTTACCCCTTGCCCTGCCGTTCCTTCCGTTACCCTTGCCTTCCCTTGCTTTCCCTTGCCTTCCTTGCGTTCCGTTACTCTTTGCTTGCTTTCCGTACATTGCCTAGCCTTGCGTTCTCATGCCTTAGCCTTGCCTCACCTGACCGTGCCTTCCCTTGCGTTACCCTTTCCTTGCCTTGCGGTGCATTGCCCAGCCCTGCGTTGTCGTGCCTTAGCCTTGTTACCCCTTGCCGTGCAGTTCCTTCCGTTATGCTTGCCTTCCGTTGCATTCCCTTGCCTTCCTTGCGTTCCGTTACTCTTTGCTTGCTTCCGGTGCATTGCGTAGCCTTGCGTTGTCATGCCTTAGCCTTGCCTCGCCTGACCGTGCTTTCCCATGCGTTACTCTTTCCTTGCCTTGCCGTGCATTGCCTAGCGTGCGTTGTCGTGCCTTAGCCTTGTTTCCTCTTGCCGTGCGGTTCCTTCCGTTACACTTTCCTTTCCTTGCTTTCCCTTGCCTTCCTTACCTTCCGTTACTCTTTGCTTGCCTTCCGTCCATTTCCTAGCCTTGCGTTGTCGTGCCTTAGCCTTATCTCGCCTGACCGTGCCTTCCTTTGCTTTAAGCTTTCCTTGCCTTGCCGTGCATTGCCTAGCCCTGCGTTGTCGTGCCTTAGCCTTGTTACCCCTTGCCGTGCCATTCCTTCCGTTACGCTTGCCTTCCCTTGCTTTCCCTTGCCTTCCTTGCATTCCGTTACTCTTTGCTTGCTTTCCGTGCATTGCCTAGCCTTGCGTTGTCATGCCTTAGCCTTGCCTCGCCTGACCGTGCTGTCCCATGCGTTACCCTTTCCTTGCCTTGCCGTGCATTGCCTAGCGTGCGTTGTCCTCCCTTAGCCTTGTTTCCCCTTGCCGTGCGGTTCCTTCCGTTACACTTGCCTTTCCTTGCTTTCCCTTGCCTTCCTTACGTCCCGTTACTCTTTGCTTGCCTTCCGTGCATTGCCTAGCCTTGCGTTGTCGTGCCTTAGCCTTGCCTCGCCGGAACGTGCTTTCCCATGCGTTACCCTTTACTTACCTTGCAGTGCATTGCCTAGCGTGCGTTGTCGTGCCTTAGACTTGTTTCCCCTTGCCGTGCCCCTCCTTACGTTACCCTTGCCTTTCCTTGCTTTTCCTTGACTTGCTTACCTTCCGTTACTCTTTGCTTGCCTTCCCTGCATTGCCTAGCCTTGCGTTGTCGTGCCTTAGCCTTATCTCGCCTGACCGTGCCTTCCTTTGCTTTAAGCTTTCCTTGCATTGTCGTGCATTGCCTAGCCTTGCGTTTTCGTGCATTAGCCTTCCCTAGCCTCACCGTGCCTTTCCTTGCGTTACTCTTTCCTTGCCTTGCCGTGCATTGCCTAGCCGTGCGTTGTCGTGCCTTAGCCTTGTTTCCCCTTGCGGTGCCGTGGCTTTTGTTACACTTGCCTTGCCTGGCTTTCCCTTGCCTTCCTTACCTTCCGTTACTCTTTGCTTGCCTTGCCGTGCATTGCCTAACCTTGCGTTGTCGTGCCTTATCGTTGCCTCACCTGACCGTGCCTTCCCTTGCGTTACCCTTTCCTTGCCTTGCCGTGCATTGCCTAGCCCTGCGTTGTCGTGCCTTAGCCTTGTTACCCCTTGCCGTGCAATTCCTTCCGTTAACCTTGCCTTCCTTTGCTTTCCCTTGCCTTCCTTGCGTTCCGTTACTCTTTGCTTGCTTTCCGTGCATTGCCTAGCCTTCCGTTGTCATGCCTTAGGCTTGCCTCGCATGACCGTGCTTTCCCATGCGTTACCCTTTCTTTGCCTTGCCGTGCATTGCCTAGCGTGCGTTGTCGTGCCTTAGCCTTGTTTCCCCTTGCCGTGCCGTTCCTTCCGTTACACTTGCCATTCCTTGCTTTCCCTTGCCTTCCTTACCTTCCGTTACTCTTTGCTTGCCTTCCGTCCATTGCCTAGCCTTGTGTTCTCGTACCTTAGCCTTATCTCGCCTGACCGTGCCTTCGTTTGCTTTAAGCTTTCCTTGCCTTGCCGTGCATTGCCTAGCCTTGCGTTGTCATGCCTTAGCCTTGCCTCGCCTGACCGTGCTTTCCCATGCGTTACCCTTTCCTTGCCTTGCCGTGCATTGCCTAGCGTGCGTTGTCCTGCCTTAGCCTTGTTTCCCCTTGCCGTGCGGTTCCTTCCGTTACACTTGCCTTTCCTTGCTTTCCCTTGCCTTCCTTACCTTCCGTTACTCTTTGCTTGCGTTCCGTGCATTGCCTAGCCTTGCGTTGTCGTGCCTTAGCCTTGCCTCGCCAGAACGTGCTTTCCCATGCGTTACCCTTTACTTGCCTTGCAGTGCATTGCCTAGCGTGCGTTGTCGTGCCTTAGACTTGTTTCCCCTTGCCGTGCCGTTCCTTACGTTACCCTTGCCTTTCCTTGCTTTTACTTGACTTGCTTACCTTCCGTTACTCTTTCCTTGCCTTCCCTGCATTGCCTAGCCTTGCGTTGTCGTGCCTTAGCCTTATCTCGCCTGACCGTGCCTTCCTTTGCTTTAAGCTTTCCTTGCATTGTCGTGCATTGCCTAGCTTTGCGTTTTCGTGCATTAGCCTTCCCTAGCCTCACCGTGCCTTTCCTTGCGTTACTCTTTCCTTGCCTTGCCGTGCATTGCCTAGCCGTGCGTTGTCGTGCCTTAGCCTTGTTTCCCCTTGCGGTGCCGTGGCTTTTGTTACACTTGCCTTGCCTGGCTTTCCCTTGCCTTCCTTACCTTCCGTTACTCTTTGCTTGCCTTCCGGGCATTGCCTAGCCTTGTGTTGTCGTGCCTTATCCTTGCCTCACCTGACCGTGCCTTCCCTTGCGTTACCCTTTCCTTGCCTTGCCGTGCATTGCCTAGCCCTGCGTTGTCGTGCCTTAGCCTTGTTAGCCCTTGCGTGCAATTCCTTCCGTTACCCTTGCCTTCCGTTGCATTCCCTTGCCTTCCTTGCGTTCCGTTACTCTTTGCTTGCTTTCCGTGCATTGCGTAGCCTTGCGTTGTCATGCCTTAGCCTTGCCTCGCCTGACTGTGCTTTCCCATGCGTTACCCTTTTCTTGCCCTGCCGTGCATTGCCTAGCGTGCGTTGTCGTGCCTTAGCCTTGTTTTCCCTTGCCGTGCGGTTCCTTCCGTTACACTTGCCTTTCCTTGCTTTCCCTTGCCTTCCTTATCTTCCGTTACTCTTTGCTTGCCTTCCGTGCATTGCCTAGCCTTGCGTTGTCGTGCCTTAGCCTTGCCTCGCCTGACCGTGCTTTCCCATGCGTTACCCTTTCCTTGCCTTGCCGTACATTGCCTAGCGTGCGTTGTCGTGCCTTAGACTTGTTTCCTCTTGCCGTGCGATCCTTCCGTTACACTTTCCTTTCCTTGCTTTCCCTTGCCTTCCTTACCTTCCGTTACTCTTTGCTTGCCTTCCGTCCATTGCCTAGCCTTGCGTTGTCGTGCCTTAGCCTTATCTCGCCTGACCGTGCCTTCCTTTGCTTTAAGCTTTCCTTGCCTTGCCGTGCATTGCCTAGCCCTGCGTTGTCGTGCCTTAGCCTTGTTACCCCTTGCCGTGCCGTTCCTTCCGTTACGCTTGCCTTTCCTTGCTTTCCCTTGCCTTCTTTACTTTCCGTTACTCTTTGCTTGCCTTCCGTGCATTGCCTAGCCTTGCGTTGTCGTGCCTTAGCCTTGCCTCGCCGGAACGTGCTTTCCCATGCGTTACCCTTTACTTACCTTGCAGTGCATTGCCTAGCGTGCGTTGTCGTGCCTTAGACTTCTTTCCCCTTGCCGTGCCCCTCCTTACGTTACCCTTGCCTTTCCTTGCTTTTCCTTGACTTGCTTACCTTCCGTTACTCTTTCCTTGCCTTCCCTGCATTGCCTAGCCTTGCGTTGTCGTGCCTTAGCCTTATCTCGCCTGACCGTGCCTTCCTTTGCTTTAAGCTTTCCTTGCATTGTCGTGCATTGCCTAGCCTTGCGTTTTCGTGCATTAGCCTTCCCTAGCCTCACCGTGCCTTTCCTTGCGTTACTCTTTCCTTGCCTTGCCGTGAATTGCCTAGCCGTGCGTTGTCGTGCCTTAGCCTTGTTTCCCCTTGCGGTGCCGTGGCTTTTGTTACACTTGCCTTGCCTGGCTTTCCCTTGCCTTCCTTACCTTCCGTTACTCTTTGCTTGCCTTCCGGGCATTTCCTAGCCTTCTGTTGTCGTGCCTTATCCTTGCCTCACCTGACCGTGCCTTCCCTTGCGTTACCCTTTCCTTGCCTTGCCGTGCATTGCCTAGCCCTGCGTTTCCGTGCCTTAGCCTTGTTACCCCTTGCGTGCAATTCCTTCCGTTACCCTTGCCTTCCGTTGCATTCCCTTGCCTTCCTTGCTTTCCGTTACTCTTTGCTTGCTTTCCGTGCATTGCGTAGCCTTGCGTTGTCATGCCTTAGCCTTGCCTCGCCTGACTGTGCTTTCCCATGCGTTACCCTTTTCTTGCCCTGCCGTGCATTGCCTAGCGTGCGTTGTCGTGCCTTAGCCTTGTTTTCCCTTGCCGTGCCGTTCCTTCCGTTACACTTGCCTGTCCTTGCTTTCCCTTGCCTTCCTTATCTTCCGTTACTCTTTGCTTGCCTTCCGTGCATTGCCTAGCCTTGCGTTGTCGTGCCTTAGCCTTGCCTCGCCGGAACGTGCTTTCCCATGCGTTACCCTTTACTTGCCTTGCCGTGCATTGCCTAGCGTGCGTTGTCGTGCCTTAGACTTGTTTCCCCTTGCCGTGCCGTTCCTTACGTTACCCTTGCCTTTCCTTGCTTTTCCTTGCCTTGCTCACCTTCCGTTACTCTTTGCTTGCCTTCCCTGCATTGCCTAGCCTTGCGTTGTCGTGCCTTAGCCTTATCTCGCCTGACCGTGCCTTCCTTTACTTTAAGCTTTCCTTGCATTGTCGTGCATTGCCTAGCCTTGCGTTGTCGTGCCTTAGCCTTGCCTCGCCTGACCGTGCTTTCGCATGCGTTACCCTTTCCTTGCCTTGCCGTGCATTGCCTAGCGTGCGTTGTCATGCCTTAGCCTTGTTTCCCCTTGCCGTGCCGTTCCTTCCGTTACCCTTGCCTTTCCTTGCTTTTCCTTGCCTTGCTTACATTCCTTTACTCTTTGCTTGCCTTCCCTGCATTGCCTAGCCTTGCGTTGTCGTGCCTTAGCCTTATCTCGCCTGACCGTGCCTTCCTTTGCTTTAAGCTTTCCTTGCATTGTCGTGCATTACCTAGCCTTGCGTTTTCGTGCATTAGCCTTGCCTAGCCTCACCGTGCCTTGCCTTCCGTTACCCTTTCCTTGCCTTCCCTTGCATTGCCTAGCCGTGCGTTGTCGTGCCTTAGCCTTGTTTCCCCTTGCCGTGCCGTGCCTTTTGTTACACTTGCCTTGCCTGGCTTTGCCTTGCCTTCCTTTCCTTCCGTTACTCTTTCCTTGCCTTGCCGTGCACTGCCTAGCCTTGCGTTGTCGTGCATTAGCCTTGCCTCACCTGACCGTGCCTTCCCTTGCGTTACCCTTTCCTTGCCTTGCCGTGCATTGCCTAGCGTGCGTTGTCATGCCTTAGACTTGTTTCCCCTTGCCGTGCCGTTCCGTCCGTTACCCTTGCCTTTCCTTGCTTTTCCTTGCCTTGCTTACATTCCTTTACTCTTTGCTTGCCTTCCCTGCATTGCCTAGCCTTGCGTTGTCGTGCCTTAGCCTTATCTCGCCTGACCGTGCCTTCCTTTGCTTTAAGCTTTCCTTGCATTGTCGTGCATTACCTAGCCTTGCGTTTTCGTGCATTAGCCTTGCCTAGCCTCACCGTGCCTTGCCTTGCGTTACCCTTTCCTTGCCTTCCCTTGCATTGCCTAGCCGTCCGTTGTCGTGCCTTAGCCTTGTTTCCCCTTGCCTTGCCGTGCCTTTTGTTACACTTGCCTTGCCTGGCTTTGCCTTCCCTTCCTTTCCTTCCGTTACTCTTTCCTTGCCTTGCCGTGCACTGCCTAGCCTTGCGTTGTCGTGCATTAGCCTTGCCTCACCTGACCGTGCCTTCCCTTGCGTTACCCTTTCCTTGCCTTGCGGTGCATTGCCTAGCCCTGCGTTGTCGTGCCTTAGCCTTGTTACCCCTTGCCCTGCCGTTCCTTCCGTTACCCTTGCCTTCCCTTGCTTTCCCTTGCCTTCCTTGCGTTCCGTTACTCTTTGCTTGCTTTCCGTACATTGCCTAGCCTTGCGTTCTCATGCCTTAGCCTTGCCTCACCTGACCGTGCCTTCCCTTGCGTTACCCTTTCCTTGCCTTGCGGTGCATTGCCTAGCCCTGCGTTGTCGTGCCTTAGCCTTGTTACCCCTTGCCGTTCAGTTCCTTCCGTTACGCTTGCCTTCCGTTGCATTCCCTTGCCTTCCTTGCGTTCCGTTACTCTTTGCTTGCTTCCGGTGCATTGCGTAGCCTTGCGTTGTCATGCCTTAGCCTTGCCTCGCCTGACCGTGCTTTCCCATGCGTTACTCTTTCCTTGCCTTGCCGTGCATTGCCTAGCGTGCGTTGTCGTGCCTTAGCCTTGTTTCCTCTTGCCGTGCGGTTCCTTCCGTTACACTTTCCTTTCCTTGCTTTCCCTTGCCTTCCTTACCTTCCGTTACTCTTTGCTTGCCTTCCGTCCATTTCCTAGCCTTGCGTTGTCGTGCCTTAGCCTTATCTCGCCTGACCGTGCCTTCCTTTGCTTTAAGCTTTCCTTGCCTTGCCGTGCATTGCCTAGCCCTGCGTTGTCGTGCCTTAGCCTTGTTACCCCTTGCCGTGCCATTCCTTCCGTTACGCTTGCCTTCCCTTGCTTTCCCTTGCCTTCCTTGCATTCCGTTACTCTTTGCTTGCTTTCCGTGCATTGCCTAGCCTTGCGTTGTCATGCCTTAGCCTTGCCTCGCCTGACCGTGCTGTCCCATGCGTTACCCTTTCCTTGCCTTGCCGTGCATTGCCTAGCGTGCGTTGTCCTCCCTTAGCCTTGTTTCCCCTTGCCGTGCGGTTCCTTCCGTTACACTTGCCTTTCCTTGCTTTCCCTTGCCTTCCTTACCTCCCGTTACTCTTTGCTTGCCTTCCGTGCATTGCCTAGCCTTGCGTTGTCGTGCCTTAGCCTTGCCTCGCCGGAACGTGCTTTCCCATGCGTTACCCTTTACTTACCTTGCAGTGCATTGCCTAGCGTGCGTTGTCGTGCCTTAGACTTGTTTCCCCTTGCCGTGCCCCTCCTTACGTTACCCTTGCCTTTCCTTGCTTTTCCTTGACTTGCTTACCTTCCGTTACTCTTTGCTTGCCTTCCCTGCATTGCCTAGCCTTGCGTTGTCGTGCCTTAGCCTTATCTCGCCTGACCGTGCCTTCCTTTGCTTTAAGCTTTCCTTGCATTGTCGTGCATTGCCTAGCCTTGCGTTTTCGTGCATTAGCCTTCCCTAGCCTCACCGTGCCTTTCCTTGCGTTACTCTTTCCTTGCCTTGCCGTGCATTGCCTAGCCGTGCGTTGTCGTGCCTTAGCCTTGTTTCCCCTTGCGGTGCCGTGGCTTTTGTTACACTTGCCTTGCCTGGCTTTCCCTTGCCTTCCTTACCTTCCGTTACTCTTTGCTTGCCTTCCGGGCATTGCCTAGCCTTCTGTTGTCGTGCCTTATCCTTGCCTCACCTGACCGTGCCTTCCCTTGCGTTACCCTTTCCTTGCCTTGCCGTGCATTGCCTAGCCCTGCGTTTCCGTGCCTTAGCCTTGTTACCCCTTGCGTGCAATTCCTTCCGTTACCCTTGCCTTCCGTTGCATTCCGTTGCCTTCCTTGCTTTCCGTTACTCTTTGCTTGCTTTCCGTGCATTGCGTAGCCTTGCGTTGTCATGCCTTAGCCTTGCCTCGCCTGACTGTGCTTTCCCATGCGTTACCCTTTTCTTGTCCTGCCGTGCATTGCCTAGCGTGCGTTGTCGTGCCTTAGCCTTGTTTTCCCTTGCCGTGCCGTTCCTTCCGTTACACTTGCCTGTCCTTGCTTTCCCTTGCCTTCCTTATCTTCCGTTTCTCTTTGCTTGCCTTCCGTGCATTGCCTAGCCTTGCGTTGTCGTGCCTTAGCCTTGCCTCGCCGGAACGTGCTTTCCCATGCGTTACCCTTTACTTGCCTTGCCGTGCATTGCCTAGAGTGCGTTGTCGTGCCTTAGACTTGTTTCCCCTTGCCGTGCCGTTCCTTACGTTACCCTTGCCTTTCCTTGCTTTTCCTTGCCTTGCTCACCTTCCGTTACTCTTTGCTTGCCTTCCCTGCATTGCCTAGCCTTGCGTTGTCGTGCCTTAGCCTTATCTCGCCTGACCGTGCCTTCCTTTACTTTAAGCTTTCCTTGCATTGTCGTGCATTGCCTAGCCTTGCGTTGTCGTGCCTTAGCCTTGCCTCGCCTGACCGTGCTTTCGCATGCGTTACCCTTTCCTTGCCTTGCCGTGCATTGCCTAGCGTGCGTTGTCATGCCTTAGACTTGTTTCCCCTTGCCGTGCCGTTCCGTCCGTTACCCTTGCCTTTCCTTGCTTTTCCTTGCCTTGCTTACATTCCTTTACTCTTTGCTTGCCTTCCCTGCATTGCCTAGCCTTGCGTTGTCGTGCCTTAGCCTTATCTCGCCTGACCGTGCCTTCCTTTGCTTTAAGCTTTCCTTGCATTGTCGTGCATTACCTAGCCTTGCGTTTTCGTGCATTAGCCTTGCCTAGCCTCACCGTGCCTTGCCTTGCGTTACCCTTTCCTTGCCTTCCCTTGCATTGCCTTGCGGTGCATTGCCTAGCCTTGCGTTGTCGTGCCTTAGCCTTGTTACCCCTTGCCCTGCCGTTCCTTCCGTTACCCTTGCCTTCCCTTGCTTTCCCTTGCCTTCCTTGCGTTCCGTTACTCTTTGCTTGCTTTCCGTACATTGCCTAGCCTTGCGTTCTCATGCCTTAGCCTTGCCCCGCCTGACCGTGCTTTCCCATGCGTTACCCTTTCCTTGCCTTGCCGTGCATTGCCTAGCGTGCGTTGTCGTGCCTTAGCCTTGTTTCCCCTTGCCGTGCCGTTCCTTCCGTTACACTTGCCTTTCCTTGCTTTCACTTGCCTTCCTTACCTTCCGTTACTCTTTGCTTGCCTTCCCTGCATTGCCTAGCCTTGCGTTGTCGTGCCTTAGGCTTATCTCGCCGGACCGTGCCTTCCTTTGCTTTAAGCTTTCCTTGCATTGTCGTGCATTGCCTAGCCTTGCGTTGTCGTGCCTTAGCCTTGTTTCCCCTTGCCGTGGCGTGCCTTTTGTTACACTTGCCTTGCCTGGCTTTCCTTGCCTTCCTTTCCTTCCGTTACTCTTTCCTTGCCTTGCCGTGCATTGCCTAACCTTGCGTTTTCGTGCCTTATCGTTGCCTCACCTGACCGTGCCTTCCCTTGCGTTACCCTTTCCTTGCCTTGCCGTGCATTGCCTAGCCCTGCGTTGTCGTGCCTTAGCCTTGTTACCCCTTGCCGTGCAATTCCTTCCGTTAACCTTGCCTTCCTTTGCTTTCCCTTGCCTTCCTTGCGTTCCGTTACTCTTTGCTTGCTTTCCGTGCATTGCCTAGCCTTCCGTTGTCATGCCTTAGGCTTGCCTCGCATGACCGTGCTTTCCCATGCGTTACCCTTTCTTTGCCTTGCCGTGCATTGCCTAGCGTGCGTTGTCGTGCCTTAGCCTTGTTTCCCCTTGCCGTGCCGTTCCTTCCGTTACACTTGCCTTTCCTTGCTTTCCCTTGCCTTCCTTACCTTCCGTTACTCTTTGCTTGCCTTCCGTCCATTGCCTAGCCTTGTGTTCTCGTACCTTAGCCTTATCTCGCCTGACCGTGCCTTCCTTTGCTTTAAGCTTTCCTTGCCTTGCCGTGCATTGCCTAGCCTTGCGTTGTCATGCCTTAGCCTTGCCTCGCCTGACCGTGCTTTCCCATGCGTTACCCTTTCCTTGCCTTGCCGTGCATTGCCTAGCGTGCGTTGTCCTGCCTTAGCCTTGTTTCCCCTTGCCGTGCGGTTCCTTCCGTTACACTTGCCTTTCCTTGCTTTCCCTTGCCTTCCTTACCTTCCGTTACTCTTTGCTTGCGTTCCGTGCATTGCCTAGCCTTGCGTTGTCGTGCCTTAGCCTTGCCTCGCCGGAACGTGCTTTCCCATGCGTTACCCTTTACTTGCCTTGCAGTGCATTGCCTAGCGTGCGTTGTCGTGCCTTAGACTTGTTTCCCCTTGCCGTGCCGTTCCTTACGTTACCCTTGCCTTTCCTTGCTTTTCCTTGACTTGCTTACCTTCCGTTACTCGTTCCTTGACTTCCCTGCATTGCCTAGCCTTGCGTTGTCGTGCCTTAGCCTTATCTCGCCTGACCGTGCCTTCCTTTGCTTTAAGCTTTCCTTGCATTGTCGTGCATTGCCTAGCTTTGCGTTTTCGTGCATTAGCCTTCCCTAGCCTCACCGTGCCTTTCCTTGCGTTACTCTTTCCTTGCCTTGCCGTGCATTGCCTAGCCGTGCGTTGTCGTGCCTTAGCCTTGTTTCCCCTTGCGGTGCCGTGGCTTTTGTTACACTTGCCTTGCCTGGCTTTCCCTTGCCTTCCTTACCTTCCGTTACTCTTTGCTTGCCTTCCGGGCATTGCCTAGCCTTGTGTTGTCGTGCCTTATCCTTGCCTCACCTGACCGTGCCTTCCCTTGCGTTACCCTTTCCTTGCCTTGCGGTGCATTGCCTAGCCCTGCGTTGTCGTGCCTTAGCCTTGTTAGCCCTTGCCGTGCAGTTCCTTCCGTTACGCTTGCCTTCCGTTGCATTCCCTTGCCTTCCTTGCGTTCCGTTACTCTTTGCTTGCTTCCGGTGCATTGCGTAGCCTTGCGTTGTCATGCCTTAGCCTTGCCTCGCCTGACCGTGCTTTCCCATGCGTTACCCTTTTCTTGCCCTGCCGTGCATTGCCTAGCGTGCGTTGTCGTGCCTTAGCCTTGTTTTCCCTTGCCGTGCCGTTCCTTCCGTTACACTTGCCTGTCCTTGCTTTCCCTTGCCTTCCTTATCTTCCGTTACTCTTTGCTTGCCTTCCGTGCATTGCCTAGCCTTGCGTTGTCGTGCCTTAGCCTTGCCTCGCCGGAACGTGCTTTCCCATGCGTTACCCTTTACTTGCCTTGCCGTGCATTGCCTAGCGTGCGTTGTCGTGCCTTAGACTTGTTTCCCCTTGCCGTGCCGTTCCTTACGTTACCCTTGCCTTTCCTTGCTTTTCCTTGCCTTGCTCACCTTCCGTTACTCTTTGCTTGCCTTCCCTGCATTGCCTAGCCTTGCGTTGTCGTGCCTTAGCCTTATCTCGCCTGACCGTGCCTTCCTTTACTTTAAGCTTTCCTTGCATTGTCGTGCATTGCCTAGCCTTGCGTTGTCGTGCCTTAGCCTTGCCTCGCCTGACCGTGCTTTCGCATGCGTTACCCTTTCCTTGCCTTGCCGTGCATTGCCTAGCGTGCGTTGTCATGCCTTAGACTTGTTTCCCCTTGCCGTGCCGTTCCTTCCGTTACCCTTGCCTTTCCTTGCTTTTCCTTGCCTTGCTTACATTCCTTTACTCTTTGCTTGCCTTCCCTGCATTGCCTAGCCTTGCGTTGTCGTGCCTTAGCCTTATCTCGCCTGACCGTGCCTTCCTTTGCTTTAAGCTTTCCTTGCATTGTCGTGCATTGCCTAGATTTGCGTTTTCGTGCATTAGCCTTCCCTAGCCTCACCGTGCCTTTCCTTGCGTTACTCTTTCCTTGCCTTGCCGTGCATTGCCTAGCCGTGCGTTGTCGTGCCTTAGCCTTGTTTCCCCTTGCGGTGCCGTGGCTTTTGTTACACTTGCCTTGCCTGGCTTTCCCTTGCCTTCCTTACCTTCCGTTACTCTTTGCTTGCCTTCCGGGCATTGCCTAGCCTTGTGTTGTCGTGCCTTATCCTTGCCTCACCTGACCGTGCCTTCCCTTGCGTTACCCTTTCCTTGCCTTGCGGTGCATTGCCTAGCGTGCGTTGTCGTGCCTTAGCCTTGATTCCTCTTGCCGTGCGGTTCCTTCCGTTACACTTTCCTTTCCTTGCTTTCCCTTGCCTTCCTTACCTTCCGTTACTCTTTGCTTGCCTTCCGTCCATTTCCTAGCCTTGCGTTGTCGTGCCTTAGCCTTATCTCGCCTGACCGTGCCTTCCTTTGCTTTAAGCTTTCCTTGCCTTTCCGTGCATTGCCTAGCCCTGCGTTGTCGTGCCTTAGCCTTGTTACCCCTTGCCGTGCCATTCCTTCCGTTACGCTTGCCTTCCCTTGCTTTCCCTTGCCTTCCTTGCATTCCGTTACTCTTTGCTTGCTTTCCGTGCATTGCCTAGCCTTGCGTTGTCATGCCTTAGCCTTGCCTCGCCTGACCGTGCTGTCCCATGCGTTACCCTTTCCTTGCCTTGCCGTGCATTGCCTAGCGTGCGTTGTCCTCCCTTAGCCTTGTTTCCCCTTGCCGTGCGGTTCCTTCCGTTACACTTGCCTTTCCTTGCTTTCCCTTGCCTTCCTTACCTCCCGTTACTCTTTGCTTGCCTTCCGTGCATTGCCTAGCCTTGCGTTGTCGTGCCTTAGCCTTGCCTCGCCGGAACGTGCTTTCCCATGCGTTACCCTTTACTTACCTTGCAGTGCATTGCCTAGCGTGCGTTGTCGTGCCTTAGACTTGTTTCCCCTTGCCGTGCCCCTCCTTACGTTACCCTTGCCTTTCCTTGCTTTTCCTTGACTTGCTTACCTTCCGTTACTCTTTGCTTGCCTTCCCTGCATTGCCTAGCCTTGCGTTGTCGTGCCTTAGCCTTACCTCGCCTGACCGTGCCTTCCTTTGCTTTAAGCTTTCCTTGCATTGTCGTGCATTGCCTAGCCTTGCGTTGTCGTGCCTTAGCCTTGTTTCCCCTTGCCGTGGCTTGCCTTTTGTTACACTTGCCTTGCCTGGCTTTGCCTTGCCTTCCTTTCCTTCCGTTACTCTTTCCTTGCCTTGCCGTGCATTGCCTAACCTTGCGTTGTCGTGCCTTATCGTTGCCTCACCTGACCGTGCCTTCCCTTGCGTTACCCTTTCCTTGCCTTGCCGTGCATTGCCTAGCCCTGCGTTGTCGTGCCTTAGCCTTGTTACCCCTTGCCGTGCAATTCCTTCCGTTACCCTTGCCTTCCTTTGCTTTCCCTTGCCTTCCTTGCGTTCCGTTACTCTTTGCTTGCTTTCCGTGCATTGCCTAGCCTTCCGTTGTCATGCCTTAGGCTTGCCTCGCATGACCGTGCTTTCCCATGCGTTACCCTTTCTTTGCCTTGCCGTGCATTGCCTAGCGTGCGTTGTCGTGCCTTAGCCTTGTTTCCCCTTGCCGTGCCGTTCCTTCCGTTACACTTGCCTTTCCTTGCTTTCCCTTGCCTTCCTTACCTTCCGTTACTCTTTGCTTGCCTTCCATCCATTGCCTAGCCTTGTGTTCTCGTACCTTAGCCTTATCTCGCCTGACCGTGCCTTCCTTTGCTTTAAGCTTTCCTTGCCTTGCCGTGCATTGCCTAGCCTTGCGTTGTCATGCCTTAGCCTTGCCTCGCCTGACCGTGCTTTCCCATGCGTTACCCTTTCCTTGCCTTGCCGTGCATTGCCTAGCGTGCGTTGTCCTGCCTTAGCCTTGTTTCCCCTTGCCGTGCGGTTCCTTCCGTTACACTTGCCTTTCCTTGCTTTCCCTTGCCTTCCTTACCTTCCGTTACTCTTTGCTTGCGTTCCGTGCATTGCCTAGCCTTGCGTTGTCGTGCCTTAGCCTTGCCTCGCCAGAACGTGCTTTCCCATGCGTTACCCTTTACTTGCCTTGCAGTGCATTGCCTAGCGTGCGTTGTCGTGCCTTAGACTTGTTTCCCCTTGCCGTGCCGTTCCTTACGTTACCCTTGCCTTTCCTTGCTTTTCCTTGACTTGCTTACCTTCCGTTACACTTTCCTTGCCTTCCCTGCATTGCCTAGCCTTGCGTTGTCGTGCCTTAGCCTTATCTCGCCTGACCGTGCCTTCCTTTGCTTTAAGCTTTCCTTGCATTGTCGTGCATTGCCTAGCTTTGCGTTTTCGTGCATTAGCCTTCCCTAGCCTCACCGTGCCTTTCCTTGCGTTACTCTTTCCTTGCCTTGCCGTGCATTGCCTAGCCGTGCGTTGTCGTGCCTTAGCCTTGTTTCCCCTTGCGGTGCCGTGGCTTTTGTTACACTTGCCTTGCCTGGCTTTCCCTTGCCTTCCTTACCTTCCGTTACTCTTTGCTTGCCTTCCGGGCATTGCCTAGCCTTGTGTTGTCGTGCCTTATCCTTGCCTCACCTGACCGTGCCTTCCCTTGCGTTACCCTTTCCTTGCCTTGCCGTGCATTGCCTAGCCCTGCGTTGTCGTGCCTTAGCCTTGTTAGCCCTTGCGTGCAATTCCTTCCGTTACCCTTGCCTTCCGTTGCATTCCCTTGCCTTCCTTGCGTTCCGTTACTCTTTGCTTGCTTTCCGTGCATTGCGTAGCCTTGCGTTGTCATGCCTTAGCCTTGCCTCGCCTGACTGTGCTTTCCCATGCGTTACCCTTTTCTTGCCCTGCCGTGCATTGCCTAGCGTGCGTTGTCGTGCCTTAGCCTTGTTTTCCCTTGCCGTGCGGTTCCTTCCGTTACACTTGCCTTTCCTTGCTTTCCCTTGCCTTCCTTATCTTCCGTTACTCTTTGCTTGCCTTCCGTGCATTGCCTAGCCTTGCGTTGTCGTGCCTTAGCCTTGCCTCGCCTGACCGTGCTTTCCCATGCGTTACCCTTTCCTTGCCTTGCCGTACATTGCCTAGCGTGCGTTGTCGTGCCTTAGACTTGTTTCCTCTTGCCGTGCGATCCTTCCGTTACACTTTCCTTTCCTTGCTTTCCCTTGCCTTCCTTACCTTCCGTTACTCTTTGCTTGCCTTCCGTCCATTGCCTAGCCTTGCGTTGTCGTGCCTTAGCCTTATCTCGCCTGACCGTGCCTTCCTTTGCTTTAAGCTTTCCTTGCCTTGCCGTGCATTGCCTAGCCCTGCGTTGTCGTGCCTTAGCCTTGTTACCCCTTGCCGTGCCGTTCCTTCCGTTACGCTTGCCTTTCCTTGCTTTCCCTTGCCTTCTTTACTTTCCGTTACTCTTTGCTTGCCTTCCGTGCATTGCCTAGCTTTGCGTTGTCGTGCCTTAGCCTTATCTCGCCTGACCGTGCCTTCCTTTACTTTAAGCTTTCCTTGCATTGTCGTGCATTGCCTAGCCTTGCGTTGTCGTACCTTAGCCTTGCCTCGCCTGACCGTGCTTTCGCATGCGTTACCCTTTCCTTGCCTTGCCGTGCATTGCCTAGCGTGCGTTGTCATGCCTTAGACTTGTTTCCCCTTGCCGTGCCGTTCCTTCCGTTACCCTTGCCTTTCCTTGCTTTTCCTTGCCTTGCTTACATTCCTTTACTCTTTGCTTGCCTTCCCTGCATTGCCTAGCCTTGCGTTGTCGTGCCTTAGCCTTATCTCGCCTGACCGTGCCTTCCTTTGCTTTAAGCTTTCCTTGCATTGTCGTGCATTGCCTAGCCTTCCGTTTTCGTGCATTAGCCTTGCCTAGCCTCACCGTGCCTTGCCTTGAGTTACCCTTTCCTTGCCTTCCCTTCATTGCCTAGCCGTGCGTTGTCGTGCCTTAGCCTTGTATACCCTTGCCGGGCCGTGCCTTTTGTTACACTTGCCTTGCCTGGCTTTGCCTTGCCTTCCTTACCTTCCGTTACTCTTTGCTTGCCTTCTGTCCATTGCCTAGCCTTGCGTTGTCGTGCCTTAGCCTTATCTCGCCTGACCGTGCCTTCCTTTGCTTTAAGCTTTCCTTGCCTTGCCGTGCATTGCCTAGCCCTGCGTTATCGTGCCTTAGCCTTGTTACCCCTTGCCGTGCAGTTCCTTCCGTTACGCTTGCCTTCCCTTGCTTTCCCTTGCCTTCCTTGCGTTCCGTTACTCTTTGCTTGCTTTCCGTGCATTGCCTAGCCTTGCGTTGTCATGCCTTAGCCTTGCCTCGCCTGACCGTGCTGTCCCATGCGTTACCCTTTCCTTGCCTTGCCGTGCATTGCCTAGCGTGCTTTGTCGTGCCTTAGCCTTGTTTCCCCTTGCAGTGCGGTTCCTTCCGTTACACTTGCCTTTCCTTGCTTTCCCTTGCCTTCCTTGCGTTCCGTTACTCTTTGCTTGCTTTCCGTGCATTGCCTAGCCTTGCGTTGTCATGCCTTAGCCTTATCTCGCCTGACCGTGCCTTCCTTTGCTTTAAGCTTTCCTTGCCTTGCCGTGCATTGCCTAGCCCTGCGTTGTCGTGCCTTAGCCTTGTTACCCTTTGCCGTGCCGTTCCTTCCGTTACGCTTGCCTTCCCTTGCTTTCCCTTGCCTTCCTTGCGTTCCGTTACTCTTTGCTTGCTTTCCGTGCATTGCCTAGCCTTGCGTTGTCATGCCTTAGCCTTGCCTCGCCTGACCGTGCTGTCCCATGCGTTACCCTTTCCTTGCCTTGCCGTGCATTGCCTAGCGTGCTTTGTCGTGCCTTAGCCTTGTTTCCCCTTGCAGTGCGGTTCCTTCCGTTACACTTGCCTTTCCTTGCTTTCCTTTGCCATCCTTGCGTTCCGTTACTCTTTGCTTGCTTTCCGTGCATTGCCTAGCCTTGCGTTGTCATGCCTTAGCCTTGCCTCGCCTGACCGTGCTGTCCCATGCGTTACCCTTTCCTTGCCTTGCCGTGCATTGCCTAGCGTGCTTTGTCGTGCCTTAGCCTTGTTTCCCCTTGCCGTGCGGTTCCTTCCGTTACACTTGCCTTTCCTTGCTTTCCCTTGCCTTCCTTACCTTCCGTTACTCTTTGCTTGCCTTCCGTGCATTGCCTAGCCTTGCGTTGTCGTGCCTTAGCCTTGCCTCGCCGGAACGTGCTTTCCCATGCGTTACCCTTTACTTGCCTTGCCGTGCATTGCCTAGCGTGCGTTGTCGTGCCTTAGACTTGTTTCCCCTTGCCGTGCCGTTCCTTACGTTACCCTTGCCTTTCCTTGCTTTTCCTTGCCTTGCTTACCTTCCGTTACTCTTTCCTTGCCTTCCCTGCATTGCCTAGCCTTGCGTTGTCGTGCCTTAGCCTTATCTCGCCTGACCGTGCCTTCCTTTACTTTAAGCTTTCCTTGCATTGTCGTGCATTGCCTAGCCTTGCGTTGTCGTACCTTAGCCTTGCCTCGCCTGACCGTGCTTTCGCATGCGTTACCCTTTCCTTGCCTTGCCGTGCATTGCCTAGCGTGCGTTGTCATGCCTTAGACTTGTTTCCCCTTGCCGTGCCGTTCCTTCCGTTACCCTTGCCTTTCCTTGCTTTTCCTTGCCTTGCTTACATTCCTTTACTCTTTGCTTGCCTTCCCTGCATTGCCTAGCCTTGCGTTGTCGTGCCTTAGCCTTATCTCGCCTGACCGTGCCTTCCTTTGCTTTAAGCTTTCCTTGCATTGTCGTGCATTGCCTAGCCTTGCGTTTTCGTGCATTAGCCTTGCCTAGCCTCACCGTGCCTTGCCTTGAGTTACCCTTTCCTTGCCTTCCCTTCATTGCCTAGCCGTGCGTTGTCGTGCCTTAGCCTTGTTTCCCCTTGCCGTGCCGTGCCTTTTGTTACACTTGCCTTGCCTGGCTTTGCCTTGCCTTCCTTACCTTCCGTTACTCTTTGCTTGCCTTCCGTCCATTGCCTAGCCTTGCGTTGTCGTGCCTTAGCCTTATCTCGCCTGACCGTGCCTTCCTTTGCTTTAAGCTTTCCTTGCCTTGCCGTGCATTGCCTAGCCCTGCGTTGTCGTGCCTTAGCCTTGTTACCCCTTGCCGTGCCGTTCCTTCCGTTACGCTTGCCTTCCCTTGCTTTCCCTTGCCTTCCTTGCGTTCCGTTACTCTTTGCTTGCTTTCCGTGCATTGCCTAGCCTTGCGTTGTCATGCCTTAGCCTTGCCTCCCCTGACCGTGCTGTCCCATGCGTTACCCTTTCCTTGCCTTGCCGTGCATTGCCTAGCGTGCTTTGTCGTGCCTTAGCCTTGTTTCCCCTTGCAGTGCGGTTCCTTCCGTTACACTTGCCTTTCCTTGCTTTCCCTTGCCTTCCTTGCGTTCCGTTACTCTTTGCTTGCTTTCCGTGCATTGCCTAGCCTTGCGTTGTCATGCCTTAGCCTTATCTCGCCTGACCGTGCCTTCCTTTGCTTTAAGCTTTCCTTGCCTTGCCGTGCATTGCCTAGCCCTGCGTTGTCGTGCCTTAGCCTTGTTACCCCTTGACGTGCCGTTCCTTCCGTTACGCTTGCCTTCCCTTGCTTTCCCTTGCCTTCCTTGCGTTCCGTTACTCTTTGCTTGCTTTCCGTGCATTGCCTAGCCTTCCGTTGTCATGCCTTAGCCTTGCCTCGCCTGACCATGCTGTCCCATGCGTTACCCTTTCCTTGCCTTGCCGTGCATTGCCTAGCGTGCTTTGTCGTGCCTTAGCCTTGTTTCCCCTTGCAGTGCGGTTCCTTCCGTTACACTTGCCTTTCCTTGCTTTCCCTTGCCTTCCTTGCGTTCCGTTACTCTTTGCTTGCCTTCCGTGCATTGCCTAGCCTTGCGTTGTCGTGCCTTAGCCTTGCCTCGCCGGAACGTGCTTTCCCATGCGTTACCCTTTACTTGCCTTGCCGTGCATTGCCTAGCGTGCGTTGTCGTGCCTTAGACTTGTTTCCCCTTGCCGTGCCGTTCCTTACGTTAGCCTTGCCTTTCCTTGCTTTTCCTTGCCTTGCTTACCTTCCGTTACTCTTTCCTTGCCTTCCCTGCATTGCCTAGCCTTGCGTTGTCGTGCCTTAGCCTTATCTCGCCTGACCGTGCCTTCCTTTGCTTTAAGCTTTCCTTGCATTGTCGTGCATTGCCTAGCTTTGCGTTTTCGTGCATTAGCCTTCCCTAGCCTCACCGTGCCTTTCCTTGCGTTACTCTTTCCTTGCCTTGCCGTGCATTGCCTAGCCGTGCGTTGTCGTGCCTTAGCCTTGTTTCCCCTTGCGGTGCCGTGGCTTTTGTTACACTTGCCTTGCCTGGCTTTCCCTTGCCTTCCTTACCTTCCGTTACTCTTTGCTTGCCTTCCGGGCATTGCCTAGCCTTGTGTTGTCGTGCCTTATCCTTGCCTCACCTGACCGTGCCTTCCCTTGCGTTACCCTTTCCTTGCCTTGCCGTGCATTGCCTAGCCCTGCGTTTTCGTGCCTTAGCCTTGTTACCCCTTGCGTGCAATTCCTTCCGTTACCCTTGCCTTCCGTTGCATTCCCTTGCCTTCCTTGCGTTCCGTTACTCTTTGCTTGCTTTCCGTGCATTGCGTAGCCTTGCGTTGTCATGCCTTAGCCTTGCCTCGCCTGACTGTGCTTTCCCATGCGTTACCCTTTTCTTGCCCTGGAGTGCATTGCCTAGCGTGCGTTGTCGTGCCTTAGCCTTGTTTTCCCTTACCGTGCCGTTCCTTCCGTTGCACTTGCCTTTCCTTGCTTTCCTTTGCCTTCCTTATCTTCCGTTACTCTTTGCTTGCCTTCCGTCCATTGCCTAGCCTTGCGTTGTCGTGCCTTAGCCTTATCTCGCCTGACCGTGCCTTCCTTTGCTTTAAGCTTTCCTTGCCTTGCCGTGCATTGCCTAGCCCTGCGTTGTCGTGCCTTAGCCTTGTTACTCCTTGCCGTGCCGTTCCTTCCGTTACGCTTGCCTTCCCTTGCTTTCCCTTGCCTTCCTTGCGTTCCGTTACTCTTTGCTTGCTTTCCGTGCATTGCCTAGCCTTGCGTTGTCATGCCTTAGCCTTGCCTCGCCTGACCGTCCTGTCCCATGCGTTACCCTTTCCTTGCCTTGCCGTGCATTGCCTAGCGTGCGTTGTCCTGCCTTAGCCTTGTTTCCCCTTGCCGTGCGGTTCCTTCCGTTACACTTGCCTTTCCTTGCTTTCCCTTGCCTTCCTTACCTCCCGTTACTCTTTGCTTGCCTTCCGTGCATTGCCTAGCCTTGCGTTGTCGTGCCTTAGCCTTGCCTCGCCGGAACGTGCTTTCCCATGCGTTACCCTTTACTTACCTTGCAGTGCATTGCCTAGCGTGCGTTGTCGTGCCTTAGACTTGTTTCCCCTTGCCGTGCCCCTCCTTACGTTACCCTTGCCTTTCCTTGCTTTTCCTTGACTTGCTTACCTTCCGTTACTCTTTGCTTGCCTTCCCTGCATTGCCTAGCCTTGCGTTGTCGTGCCTTAGCCTTATCTCGCCTGACCGTGCCTTCCTTTGCTTTAAGCTTTCCTTGCATTGTCGTGCATTGCCTAGCCTTGCGTTTTCGTGCATTAGCCTTCCCTAGCCTCACCGTGCCTTTCCTTGCGTTACTCTTTCCTTGCCTTGCCGTGCATTGCCTAGCCTTGCGTTGTCGTGCCTTAGCCTTGTTTCCCCTTGCGGTGCCGTGGCTTTTGTTACACTTGCCTTGCCTGGCTTTCCCTTGCCTTCCTTACCTTCCGTTACTCTTTGCTTGCCTTCCGGGCATTGCCTAGCCTTCTGTTGTCGTGCCTTATCCTTGCCTCACCTGACCGTGCCTTCCCTTGCGTTACCCTTTCCTTGCCTTGCCGTGCATTGCCTAGCCCTGCGTTTCCGTGCCTTAGCCTTGTTACCCCTTGCGTGCAATTCCTTCCGTTACCCTTGCCTTCCGTTGCATTCCCTTGCCTTCCTTGCTTTCCGTTACTCTTTGCTTGCTTTCCGTGCATTGCGTAGCCTTGCGTTGTCATGCCTTAGCCTTGCCTCGCCTGACTGTGCTTTCCCATGCGTTACCCTTTTCTTGCCCTGCCGTGCATTGCCTAGCGTGCGTTGTCGTGCCTTAGCCTTGTTTTCCCTTGCCGTGCCGTTCCTTCCGTTACACTTGCCTGTCCTTGCTTTCCCTTGCCTTCCTTATCTTCCGTTACTCTTTGCTTGCCTTCCGTGCATTGCCTAGCCTTGCGTTGTCGTGCCTTAGCCTTGCCTCGCCGGAACGTGCTTTCCCATGCGTTACCCTTTACTTGCCTTGCCGTGCATTGCCTAGCGTGCGTTGTCGTGCCTTAGACTTGTTTCCCCTTGCCGTGCCGTTCCTTACGTTACCCTTGCCTTTCCTTGCTTTTCCTTGCCTTGCTCACCTTCCGTTACTCTTTGCTTGCCTTCCCTGCATTGCCTAGCCTTGCGTTGTCGTGCCTTAGACTTATCTCGCCTGACCGTGCCTTCCTTTACTTTAAGCTTTCCTTGCATTGTCGTGCATTGCCTAGCCTTGCGTTCTCGTGCCTTAGCCTTGCCTCGCCTGACCGTGCTTTCGCATGCGTTACCCTTTCCTTGCCTTGCCGTGCATTGCCTAGCGTGCGTTGTCATGCCTTAGACTTGTTTCCCCTTGCCGTGCCGTTCCTTCCGTTACCCTTGCCTTTCCTTGCTTTTCCTTGCCTTGCTTACATTCCTTTACTCTTTGCTTGCCTTCCCTGCATTGCCTAGCCTTGCGTTGTCGTGCCTTAGCCTTATCTCGCCTGACCGTGCCTTCCTTTGCTTTAAGCTTTCCTTGCATTGTCGTGCATTGCCTAGCCTTGCGTTTTCGTGCATTAGCCTTGCCTAGCCTCACCGTGCCTTGCCTTGCGTTACCCATTCCTTGCCTCCCCTTGCATTGCCTAGCCGTGCGTTGTCGTGCCTTAGCCTTGTTTCCCCTTGCCTTGCCGTGCCTTTTGTTACACTTGCCTTGCCTGGCTTTGCCTTTGCCTTCCTTTCCTTCCGTTACTCTTTCCTTGCCTTGCCGTGCACTGCCTAGCCTTGCGTTGTCGTGCATTAGCCTTGCCTCACCTGACCGTGCCTTCCCTTGCGTTACCCTTTCCTTGCCTTGCGGTGTATTGCCTAGCCTTGCGTTGTCGTGCCTTAGCCTTGTTACCCCTTGCCCTGCCGTTCCTTCCGTTACCCTTGCCTTCCCTTGCTTTCCCTTGCCTTCCTTGCGTTCCGTTACTCTTTGCTTGCTTTCCGTACATTGCCTAGCCTTGCGTTCTCATGCCTTAGCCTTGCCCCGCCTGACCGTGCTTTCCCATGCGTTACCCTTTCCTTGCCTTGCCGTGCATTGCCTAGCGTGCGTTGTCGTGCCTTAGCCTTGTTTCCCCTTGCCGTGCCGTTCCTTCCGTTACACTTGCCTTTCCTTGCTTTCACTTGCCTTCCTTACCTTCCGTTACTCTTTGCTTGCCTTCCCTGCATTGCCTAGCCTTGCGTTGTCGTGCCTTAGGCTTATCTCGCCGGACCGTGCCTTCCTTTGCTTTAAGCTTTCCTTGCATTGTCGTGCATTGCCTAGCCTTGCGTTGTCGTGCCTTAGCCTTGTTTCCCCTTGCCGTGGCGTGCCTTTTGTTACACTTGCCTTGCCTGGCTTTGCCTTGCCTTCCTTTCCTTCCGTTACTCTTTCCTTGCCTTGCCGTGCATTGCCTAACCTTGCGTTGTCGTGCCTTATCGTTGCCTCACCTGACCGTGCCTTCCCTTGCGTTACCCTTTCCTTGCCTTGCCGTGCATTGCCTAGCCCTGCGTTGTCGTGCCTTAGCCTTGTTACCCCTTGCCGTGCAATTCCTTCCGTTACCCTTGCCTTCCTTTGCTTTCCCTTGCCTTCCTTGCGTTCCGTTACTCTTTGCTTGCTTTCCGTGCATTGCCTAGCCTTCCGTTGTCATGCCTTAGGCTTGCCTCGCATGACCGTGCTTTCCCATGCGTTACCCTTTCTTTGCCTTGCCGTGCATTGCCTAGCGTGCGTTGTCGTGCCTTAGCCTTGTTTCCCCTTGCCGTGCCGTTCCTTACGTTACCCTTGCCTTTCCTTGCTTTTCCTTGCCTTGCTCACCTTCCGTTACTCTTTGCTTGCCTTCCCTGCATTGCCTAGCCTTGCGTTGTCGTGCCTTAGCCTTATCTCGCCTGACCGTGCCTTCCTTTGCTTTAAGCTTTCCTTGCCTTGCCGTGCATTGCCTAGCCCTGCGTTGTCGTGCCTTAGCCTTGTTACCCCTTGCCGTGCCGTTCCTTCCGTTACGCTTGCCTTTCCTTGCTTTCCCTTGCCTTCTTTACTTTCCGTTACTCTTTGCTTGCCTTCCGTGCATTGCCTAGCCTTGCGTTGTCGTGCCTTAGCCTTGCCTCGCCGGAACGTGCTTTCCCATGCGTTACCCTTTACTTGCCTTGCCGTGCATTGCCTAGCGTGCGTTGTCGTGCCTTAGACTTGTTTCCCCTTGCCGTGCCGTTCCTTACGTTACCCTTGCCTTTCCTTGCTTTTCCTTGCCTTGCTCACCTTCCGTTACTCTTTGCTTGCCTTCCCTGCATTGCCTAGCCTTGCGTTGTCGTGCCTTAGCCTTATCTCGCCTGACCGTGCCTTCCTTTACTTTAAGCTTTCCTTGCATTGTCGTGCATTGCCTAGCCTTGCGTTGTCGTGCCTTAGCCTTGCCTCGCCTGACCGTGCTTTCGCATGCGTTACCCTTTCCTTGCCTTGCCGTGCATTGCCTAGCGTGCGTTGTCATGCCTTAGACTTGTTTCCCCTTGCCGTGCCGTTCCTTCCGTTACCCTTGCCTTTCCTTGCTTTTCCTTGCCTTGCTTACATTCCTTTACTCTTTGCTTGCCTTCCCTGCATTGCCTAGCCTTGCGTTGTCGTGCCTTAGCCTTATCTCGCCTGACCGTGCCTTCCTTTGCTTTAAGCTTTCCTTGCATTGTCGTGCATTACCTAGCCTTGCGTTTTCGTGCATTAGCCTTGCCTAGCCTCACCGTGCCTTGCCTTGCGTTACCCTTTCCTTGCCTTCCCTTGCATTGCCTAGCCGTGCGTTGTCGTGCCTTAGCCTTGTTTCCCCTTGCCTTGCCGTGCCTTTTGTTACACTTGCCTTGCCTGGCTTTGCCTTGCCTTCCTTTCCTTCCGTTACTCTTTCCTTGCCTTGCCGTGCACTGCCTAGCCTTGCGTTGTCGTGCATTAGCCTTGCCTCACCTGACCGTGCCTTCCCTTGCGTTACCCTTTCCTTGCCTTGCGGTGTATTGCCTAGCCTTGCGTTGTCGTGCCTTAGCCTTGTTACCCCTTGCCCTGCCGTTCCTTCCGTTACCCTTGCCTTCCCTTGCTTTCCCTTGCCTTCCTTGCGTTCCGTTACTCTTTGCTTGCTTTCCGTACATTGCCTAGCCTTGCGTTCTCATGCCTTAGCCTTGCCCCGCCTGACCGTGCTTTCCCATGCGTTACCCTTTCCTTGCCTTGCCATGCATTGCCTAGCGTGCGTTGTCGTGCCTTAGCCTTGTTACCACTTGCCGTGCAATTCCTTCCGTTAACCTTGCCTTCCTTTCCTTTCCCTTGCCTTCCTTGCGTTCCGTTACTGTTTGCTTGCTTTCCGTGCATTGCCTAGCCTTCCGGTGTCATGCCTTAGGCTTGCCTCGCATGACCGTGCTTTCCCATGCGTTACCCTTTCTTTGCCTTGCCGTGCATTGCCTAGCGTGCGTTGTCGTGCCTTAGCCTTGTTTCCCCTTGCCGTGCCGTTCCTTCCGTTACACTTGCCTTTCCTTGCTTTCCCTTGCCTTCCTTACCTTCCGTTACTCTTTGCTTGCCTTCCATCCATTGCCTAGCCTTGTGTTCTCGTACCTTAGCCTTATCTCGCCTGACCGTGCCTTCCTTTGCTTTAAGCTTTCCTTGCCTTGCCGTGCATTGCCTAGCCTTGCGTTGTCATGCCTTAGCCTTGCCTCGCCTGACCGTGCTTTCCCATGCGTTACCCTTTCCTTGCCTTGCCGTGCATTGCCTAGCGTGCGTTGTCCTGCCTTAGCCTTGTTTCCCCTTGCCGTGCGGTTCCTTCCGTTACACTTGCCTTTCCTTGCTTTCCCTTGCCTTCCTTACCTTCCGTTACTCTTTGCTTGCGTTCCGTGCATTGCCTAGCCTTGCGTTGTCGTGCCTTAGCCTTGCCTCGCCAGAACGTGCTTTCCCATGCGTTACCCTTTACTTGCCTTGCAGTGCATTGCCTAGCGTGCGTTGTCGTGCCTTAGACTTGTTTCCCCTTGCCGTGCCGTTCCTTACGTTACCCTTGCCTTTCCTTGCTTTTCCTTGACTTGCTTACCTTCCGTTACTCTTTCCTTGCCTTCCCTGCATTGCCTAGCATTGCGTTGTCGTGCCTTAGCCTTATCTCGCCTGACCGTGCCTTCCTTTGCTTTAAGCTTTCCTTGCATTGTCGTGCATTGCCTAGCCTTGCGTTTTCGTGCATTAGCCTTGCCTAGCCTCACCGTGCCTTGCCTTGCGTTACCCATTCCTTGCCTCCCCTTGCATTGCCTAGCCGTGCGTTGTCGTGCCTTAGCCTTGTTTCCCCTTGCCTTGCCGTGCCTTTTGTTACACTTGCCTTGCCTGGCTTTGCCTTTGCCTTCCTTTCCTTCCGTTACTCTTTCCTTGCCTTGCCGTGCACTGCCTAGCCTTGCGTTGTCGTGCATTAGCCTTGCCTCACCTGACCGTGCCTTCCCTTGCGTTACCCTTTCCTTGCCTTGCGGTGTATTGCCTAGCCTTGCGTTGTCGTGCCTTAGCCTTGTTACCCCTTGCCCTGCCGTTCCTTCCGTTACCCTTGCCTTCCCTTGCTTTCCCTTGCCTTCCTTGCGTTCCGTTACTCTTTGCTTGCTTTCCGTACATTGCCTAGCCTTGCGTTCTCATGCCTTAGCCTTGCCCCGCCTGACCGTGCTTTCCCATGGGTTACCCTTTCCTTGCCTTGCCGTGCATTGCCTAGCGTGCGTTGTCGTGCCTTAGCCTTGTTTCCCCTTGCCGTGCCGTTCCTTCCGTTACACTTGCCTTTCCTTGCTTTCACTTGCCTTCCTTACCTTCCGTTACTCTTTGCTTGCCTTCCCTGCATTGCCTAGCCTTGCGTTGTCGTGCCTTAGGCTTATCTCGCTGGACCGTGCCTTCCTTTGCTTTAAGCTTTCCTTGCATTGTCGTGCATTGCCTAGCCTTGCGTTGTCGTGCCTTAGCCTTGTTTCCCCTTGCCGTGGCGTGCCTTTTGTTACACTTGCCTTGCCTGGCTTTGCCTTGCCTTCCTTTCCTTCCGTTACTCTTTCCTTGCCTTGCCGTGCATTGCCTAACCTTGCGTTGTCGTGCCTTATCGTTGCCTCACCTGACCGTGCCTTCCCTTGCGTTACCCTTTCCTTGCCTTGCCGTGCATTGCCTAGCCCTGCGTTGTCGTGCCTTAGCCTTGTTACCCCTTGCCGTGCAATTCCTTCCGTTACCCTTGCCTTCCTTTGCTTTCCCTTGCCTTCCTTGCGTTCCGTTACTCTTTGCTTGCTTTCCGTGCATTGCCTAGCCTTCCGTTGTCATGCCTTAGGCTTGCCTCGCATGACCGTGCTTTCCCATGCGTTACCCTTTCTTTGCCTTGCCGTGCATTGCCTAGCGTGCGTTGTCGTGCCTTAGCCTTGTTTCCCCTTGCCGTGCCGTTCCTTCCGTTACACTTGCCTTTCCTTGCTTTCCCTTGCCTTCCTTACCTTCCGTTACTCTTTGCTTGCCTTCCGTCCATTGCCTAGCCTTGTGTTCTCGTACCTTAGCCTTATCTCGCCTGACCGTGCCTTCGTTTGCTTTAAGCTTTCCTTGCCTTGCCGTGCATTGCCTAGCCTTGCGTTGTCATGCCTTAGCCTTGCCTCGCCTGACCGTGCTTTCCCATGCGTTACCCTTTCCTTGCCTTGCCGTGCATTGCCTAGCGTGCGTTGTCCTGCCTTAGCCTTGTTTCCCCTTGCCGTGCGGTTCCTTCCGTTACACTTGCCTTTCCTTGCTTTCCCTTGCCTTCCTTACCTTCCGTTACTCTTTGCTTGCGTTCCGTGCATTGCCTAGCCTTGCGTTGTCGTGCCTTAGCCTTGCCTCGCCAGAACGTGCTTTCCCATGCGTTACCCTTTACTTGCCTTGCAGTGCATTGCCTAGCGTGCGTTGTCGTGCCTTAGACTTGTTTCCCCTTGCCGTGCCGTTCCTTACGTTACCCTTGCCTTTCCTTGCTTTTCCTTGACTTGCTTACCTTCCGTTACTCTTTCCTTGCCTTCCCTGCATTGCCTAGCCTTGCGTTGTCGTGCCTTAACCTTATCTCGCCTGACCGTGCCTTCCTTTGCTTTAAGCTTTCCTTGCATTGTCGTGCATTGCCTAGCTTTGCGTTTTCGTGCATTAGCCTTCCCTAGCCTCACCGTGCCTTTCCTTGCGTTACTCTTTCCTTGCCTTGCCGTGCATTGCCTAGCCGTGCGTTGTCGTGCCTTAGCCTTGTTTCCCCTTGCGGTGCCGTGGCTTTTGTTACACTTGCCTTGCCTGGCTTTCCCTTGCCTTCCTTACCTTCCGTTACTCTTTGCTTGCCTTCCGGTCATTGCCTAGCCTTGCGTTGTCGTGCCTTAGCCTTATCTCGCCTGACCGTGCCTTCCTTTGCTTTAAGCTTTCCTTGCCTTGCCGTGCATTGCCTAGCCCTGCGTTGTCGTGCCTTAGCCTTGTTACCCCTTGCCGTGCCGTTCCTTCCGTTACGCTTGCCTTCCCTTGCTTTCCCTTGCCTTCCTTGCGTTCCGTTACTCTTTGCTTGCTTTCCGTGCATTGCCTAGCCTTGCGTTGTCATGCCTTAGCCTTGCCTCGCCTGACCGTGCTGTCCCTTGCGTTACCCTTTCCTTGCCTTGCCGTGCATTGCCTAGCGTACTTTGTCGTGCCTTAGCCTTGTTTCCCCTTGCAGTGCGGTTCCTTCCGTTACACTTGCCTTTCCTTGCTTTCCCTTGCCTTCCTTACCTTCCGTTACTCTTTGCTTGCCTTCCGTGCATTGCCTAGCCTTGCGTTGTCGTGCCTTAGCCTTGCCTCGCCGGAACGTGCTTTCCCATGCGTTACCCTTTACTTGCCTTGCCGTGCATTGCCTAGCGTGCGTTGTCGTACCTTAGACTTGTTTCCCCTTGCCGTTCCGTTCCTTACGTTACCCTTGCCTTTCCTTGCTTTTCCTTGCCTTGCTTACCTTCCGTTACTCTTTGCTTGCCTTCCCTGCATTGCCTAGCCTTGCGTTGTCGTGCCTTAGCCTTATCTCGCCTGACCGTGCCTTCCTTTACTTTAAGCTTTCCTTGCATTGTCGTGCATTGCCTAGCCTTGCGTTGTCGTGCCTTAGCCTTGCCTCGCCTGACCGTGCTTTCGCATGCGTTACCCTTTCCTTGCCTTGCCGTGCATTGCCTAGCGTGCGTTGTCATGCCTTAGACTTGTTTCCCCTTGCCGTGCCGTTCCTTCCGTTACCCTTGCCTTTCCTTGCTTTTCCTTGCCTTGCTTACATTCCTTTACTCTTTGCTTGCCTTCCCTGCATTGCCTAGCCTTGCGTTGTCGTGCCTTAGCCTTGTTACCCCTTGCCGTGCCTTTCCTTCCGTTACGCTTGCCTTCCCCTGCTTTCCCTTGCCTTCCTTGCGTTCCGTTACTCTTTGCTTGCTTTCCGTGCATTGCCTAGCCTTGCGTTGTCATGCCTTAGCCTTGCCTCGCCTGACCGTGCTTTCCCATGCGTTACCCTTTCCTTTCCTTGCCGTGCATTGCCTAGCGTGCGTTGTCGTGCCATAGCCTTGTTTCCCCTTGCCGTGCGGTTCCTTCCATTACACTTGCCTTTCCTTGCTTTTCCTTGCCTTGCTTACCTTCCGTTACTCTTTGCTTGCCTTCCCTGCAATGCCTAGCCTTGCGTTGTCGTGCCTTAGCCTTATCTCGCCTGACCGTGCCTTCCTTTGCTTTAAGCTTTCCTTGCATTGTCCTGCATTGCCAAGCCTTGCGTTTTCGTGCATTAGCCTTGCCTAAGCTCACCGTGCCTTGCCTTGCGTTACCCTTTCCTTGCCTTCCCTTGCATTGCCTAGCCGTGCGTTGTCGTGCCTTAGCCTTGTTTCCCCTTGCGGTGCCCTGCCTTTTGTTACACTTGCCTTGCCTGGCTTTCCCTTGCCTTCCTTACCTTCCGTTACTCTTTGCTTGCCTTCCGGGCATTGCCTAGCCTTGCGTTGTCGTGCCTTATCCTTGCCTCACCTGACCGTGCCTTCCCTTGCGTTACCCTTTCCTTGCCTTGCCGTGCATTGCCTAGCCCTGCGTTGTCGTGCCTTAGCCTTGTTACCCCTTGCCGTGCAATTCCTTCCGTTACCCTTGCCTTCCGTTGCTTTCCCTTGGCTTCCTTGCGTTCCGTTACTCTTTGCTTGCTTTCCGTGCATTGCGTAGCCTTGCGTTGTCATGTCTTAGCCTTGCCTCGCCTGACCGTGCTTTCCCCTGCGTTACCCTTTCCTTGCCTTCCGTGCATTGCCTAGCGTGCGTTGTCGTGCCTTAGCCTTGTTTCCCCTTGCCGTGCGGCTCCTTCCGTTACACTTTCGTTTCCTTGCTTTCCCTTGCCTTCCTTACCTTCCGTTACTCTTTGCTTGCCTTCCGTCCATTGCCTAGCCTTGCGTTCTCGTACCTTAGCCTTATCTCGCCTGACCGTGCCTTCCTTTGCTTTAAGCTTTCCTTGCCTTGCCGTGCATTGCCTAGCCCTGCGTTGTCGTGCCTTAGCCTTGTTACCCCTTGCCGTGCCGTTCCTTCCGTTACGCTTGCCTTCCCTTGCTTTCCCTTGCCTTCCTTGCGTTCCGTTACTCTTTGCTTGCTTTCCGTGCATTGCCTAGCCTTGCGTTGTCATGCCTTAGCCTTGCCTCGCCTGACCGTCCTGTCCCATGCGTTACCCTTTCCTTGCCTTGCCGTGCATTGCCTAGCGTGCGTTGTCCTGCCTTAGCCTTGTTTCCCCTTGCCGTGCGGTTCCTTCCGTTACACTTGCCTTTCCTTGCTTTCCCTTGCCTTCCTTACCTCCCGTTACTCTTTGCTTGCCTTCCGTGCATTGCCTAGCCTTGCGTTGTCGTGCCTTAGCCTTGCCTCGCCGGAACGTGCTTTCCCATGCGTTACCCTTTACTTACCTTGCAGTGCATTGCCTAGCGTGCGTTGTCGTGCCTTAGACTTGTTTCCCCTTGCCGTGCCCCTCCTTACGTTACCCTTGCCTTTCCTTGCTTTTCCTTGACTTGCTTACCTTCCGTTACTCTTTGCTTGCCTTCCCTGCATTGCCTAGCCTTGCGTTGTCGTGCCTTAGCCTTATCTCGCCTGACCGTGCCTTCCTTTGCTTTAAGCTTTCCTTGCATTGTCGTGCATTGCCTAGCCTTGCGTTTTCGTGCATTAGCCTTCCCTAGCCTCACCGTGCCTTTCCTTGCGTTACTCTTTCCTTGCCTTGCCGTGCATTGCCTAGCCTTGCGTTGTCGTGCCTTAGCCTTGTTTCCCCTTGCGGTGCCGTGGCTTTTGTTACACTTGCCTTGCCTGGCTTTCCCTTGCCTTCCTTACCTTCCGTTACTCTTTGCTTGCCTTCCGGGCATTGCCTAGCCTTCTGTTGTCGTGCCTTATCCTTGCCTCACCTGACCGTGCCTTCCCTTGCGTTACCCTTTCCTTGCCTTGCCGTGCATTGCCTAGCCCTGCGTTTCCGTGCCTTAGCCTTGTTACCCCTTGCGTGCAATTCCTTCCGTTACCCTTGCCTTCCGTTGCATTCCCTTGCCTTCCTTGCTTTCCGTTACTCTTTGCTTGCTTTCCGTGCATTGCGTAGCCTTGCGTTGTCATGCCTTAGCCTTGCCTCGCCTGACTGTGCTTTCCCATGCGTTACCCTTTTCTTGCCCTGCCGTGCATTGCCTAGCGTGCGTTGTCGTGCCTTAGCCTTGTTTTCCCTTGCCGTGCCGTTCCTTCCGTTACACTTGCCTGTCCTTGCTTTCCCTTGCCTTCCTTATCTTCCGTTACTCTTTGCTTGCCTTCCGTGCATTGCCTAGCCTTGCGTTGTCGTGCCTTAGCCTTGCCTCGCCGGAACGTGCTTTCCCATGCGTTACCCTTTACTTGCCTTGCCGTGCATTGCCTAGCGTGCGTTGTCGTGCCTTAGACTTGTTTCCCCTTGCCGTGCCGTTCCTTACGTTACCCTTGCCTTTCCTTGCTTTTCCTTGCCTTGCTCACCTTCCGTTACTCTTTGCTTGCCTTCCCTGCATTGCCTAGCCTTGCGTTGTCGTGCCTTAGACTTATCTCGCCTGACCGTGCCTTCCTTTACTTTAAGCTTTCCTTGCATTGTCGTGCATTGCCTAGCCTTGCGTTCTCGTGCCTTAGCCTTGCCTCGCCTGACCGTGCTTTCGCATGCGTTACCCTTTCCTTGCCTTGCCGTGCATTGCCTAGCGTGCGTTGTCATGCCTTAGACTTGTTTCCCCTTGCCGTGCCGTTCCTTCCGTTACCCTTGCCTTTCCTTGCTTTTCCTTGCCTTGCTTACATTCCTTTACTCTTTGCTTGCCTTCCCTGCATTGCCTAGCCTTGCGTTGTCGTGCCTTAGCCTTATCTCGCCTGACCGTGCCTTCCTTTGCTTTAAGCTTTCCTTGCATTGTCGTGCATTGCCTAGCCTTGCGTTTTCGTGCATTAGCCTTGCCTAGCCTCACCGTGCCTTGCCTTGCGTTACCCATTCCTTGCCTCCCCTTGCATTGCCTAGCCGTGCGTTGTCGTGCCTTAGCCTTGTTTCCCCTTGCCTTGCCGTGCCTTTTGTTACACTTGCCTTGCCTGGCTTTGCCTTTGCCTTCCTTTCCTTCCGTTACTCTTTCCTTGCCTTGCCGTGCACTGCCTAGCCTTGCGTTGTCGTGCATTAGCCTTGCCTCACCTGACCGTGCCTTCCCTTGCGTTACCCTTTCCTTGCCTTGCGGTGTATTGCCTAGCCTTGCGTTGTCGTGCCTTAGCCTTGTTACCCCTTGCCCTGCCGTTCCTTCCGTTACCCTTGCCTTCCCTTGCTTTCCCTTGCCTTCCTTGCGTTCCGTTACTCTTTGCTTGCTTTCCGTACATTGCCTAGCCTTGCGTTCTCATGCCTTAGCCTTGCCCCGCCTGACCGTGCTTTCCCATGCGTTACCCTTTCCTTGCCTTGCCGTGCATTGCCTAGCGTGCGTTGTCGTGCCTTAGCCTTGTTTCCCCTTGCCGTGCCGTTCCTTCCGTTACACTTGCCTTTCCTTGCTTTCACTTGCCTTCCTTACCTTCCGTTACTCTTTGCTTGCCTTCCCTGCATTGCCTAGCCTTGCGTTGTCGTGCCTTAGGCTTATCTCGCCGGACCGTGCCTTCCTTTGCTTTAAGCTTTCCTTGCATTGTCGTGCATTGCCTAGCCTTGCGTTGTCGTGCCTTAGCCTTGTTTCCCCTTGCCGTGGCGTGCCTTTTGTTACACTTGCCTTGCCTGGCTTTGCCTTGCCTTCCTTTCCTTCCGTTACTCTTTCCTTGCCTTGCCGTGCATTGCCTAACCTTGCGTTGTCGTGCCTTATCGTTGCCTCACCTGACCGTGCCTTCCCTTGCGTTACCCTTTCCTTGCCTTGCCGTGCATTGCCTAGCCCTGCGTTGTCGTGCCTTAGCCTTGTTACCCCTTGCCGTGCAATTCCTTCCGTTACCCTTGCCTTCCTTTGCTTTCCCTTGCCTTCCTTGCGTTCCGTTACTCTTTGCTTGCTTTCCGTGCATTGCCTAGCCTTCCGTTCTCATGCCTTAGGCTTGCCTCGCATGACCGTGCTTTCCCATGCGTTACCCTTTCTTTGCCTTGCCGTGCATTGCCTAGCGTGCGTTGTCGTGCCTTAGCCTTGTTTCCCCTTGCCGTGCCGTTCCTTACGTTACCCTTGCCTTTCCTTGCTTTTCCTTGCCTTGCTCACCTTCCGTTACTCTTTGCTTGCCTTCCCTGCATTGCCTAGCCTTGCGTTGTCGTGCCTTAGCCTTATCTCGCCTGACCGTGCCTTCCTTTGCTTTAAGCTTTCCTTGCCTTGCCGTGCATTGCCTAGCCCTGCGTTGTCGTGCCTTAGCCTTGTTACCCCTTGCCGTGCCGTTCCTTCCGTTACGCTTGCCTTTCCTTGCTTTCCCTTGCCTTCTTTACTTTCCGTTACTCTTTGCTTGCCTTCCGTGCATTGCCTAGCCTTGCGTTGTCGTGCCTTAGCCTTGCCTCGCCGGAACGTGCTTTCCCATGCGTTACCCTTTACTTGCCTTGCCGTGCATTGCCTAGCGTGCGTTGTCGTGCCTTAGACTTGTTTCCCCTTGCCGTGCCGTTCCTTACGTTACCCTTGCCTTTCCTTGCTTTTCCTTGCCTTGCTCACCTTCCGTTACTCTTTGCTTGCCTTCCCTGCATTGCCTAGCCTTGCGTTGTCGTGCCTTAGCCTTATCTCGCCTGACCGTGCCTTCCTTTACTTTAAGCTTTCCTTGCATTGTCGTGCATTGCCTAGCCTTGCGTTGTCGTGCCTTAGCCTTGCCTCGCCTGACCGTGCTTTCGCATGCGTTACCCTTTCCTTGCCTTGCCGTGCATTGCCTAGCGTGCGTTGTCATGCCTTAGACTTGTTTCCCCTTGCCGTGCCGTTCCTTCCGTTACCCTTGCCTTTCCTTGCTTTTCCTTGCCTTGCTTACATTCCTTTACTCTTTGCTTGCCTTCCCTGCATTGCCTAGCCTTGCGTTGTCGTGCCTTAGCCTTATCTCGCCTGACCGTGCCTTCCTTTGCTTTAAGCTTTCCTTGCATTGTCGTGCATTACCTAGCCTTGCGTTTTCGTGCATTAGCCTTGCCTAGCCTCACCGTGCCTTGCCTTGCGTTACCCTTTCCTTGCCTTCCCTTGCATTGCCTAGCCGTGCGTTGTCGTGCCTTAGCCTTGTTTCCCCTTGCCTTGCCGTGCCTTTTGTTACACTTGCCTTGCCTGGCTTTGCCTTGCCTTCCTTTCCTTCCGTTACTCTTTCCTTGCCTTGCCGTGCACTGCCTAGCCTTGCGTTGTCGTGCATTAGCCTTGCCTCACCTGACCGTGCCTTCCCTTGCGTTACCCTTTCCTTGCCTTGCGGTGTATTGCCTAGCCTTGCGTTGTCGTGCCTTAGCCTTGTTACCCCTTGCCCTGCCGTTCCTTCCGTTACCCTTGCCTTCCCTTGCTTTCCCTTGCCTTCCTTGCGTTCCGTTACTCTTTGCTTGCTTTCCGTACATTGCCTAGCCTTGCGTTCTCATGCCTTAGCCTTGCCCCGCCTGACCGTGCTTTCCCATGCGTTACCCTTTCCTTGCCTTGCCATGCATTGCCTAGCGTGCGTTGTCGTGCCTTAGCCTTGTTACCACTTGCCGTGCAATTCCTTCCGTTAACCTTGCCTTCCTTTCCTTTCCCTTGCCTTCCTTGCGTTCCGTTACTGTTTGCTTGCTTTCCGTGCATTGCCTAGCCTTCCGGTGTCATGCCTTAGGCTTGCCTCGCATGACCGTGCTTTCCCATGCGTTACCCTTTCTTTGCCTTGCCGTGCATTGCCTAGCGTGCGTTGTCGTGCCTTAGCCTTGTTTCCCCTTGCCGTGCCGTTCCTTCCGTTACACTTGCCTTTCCTTGCTTTCCCTTGCCTTCCTTACCTTCCGTTACTCTTTGCTTGCCTTCCATCCATTGCCTAGCCTTGTGTTCTCGTACCTTAGCCTTATCTCGCCTGACCGTGCCTTCCTTTGCTTTAAGCTTTCCTTGCCTTGCCGTGCATTGCCTAGCCTTGCGTTGTCATGCCTTAGCCTTGCCTCGCCTGACCGTGCTTTCCCATGCGTTACCTTTTCCTTGCCTTGCCGTGCATTGCCTAGCGTGCGTTGTCCTGCCTTAGCCTTGTTTCCCCTTGCCGTGCGGTTCCTTCCGTTACACTTGCCTTTCCTTGCTTTCCCTTGCCTTCCTTACCTTCCGTTACTCTTTGCTTGCGTTCCGTGCATTGCCTAGCCTTGCGTTGTCGTGCCTTAGCCTTGCCTCGCCAGAACGTGCTTTCCCATGCGTTACCCTTTACTTGCCTTGCAGTGCATTGCCTAGCGTGCGTTGTCGTGCCTTAGACTTGTTTCCCCTTGCCGTGCCGTTCCTTACGTTACCCTTGCCTTTCCTTGCTTTTCCTTGACTTGCTTACCTTCCGTTACTCTTTCCTTGCCTTCCCTGCATTGCCTAGCCTTGCGTTGTCGTGCCTTAGCCTTATCTCGCCTGACCGTGCCTTCCTTTGCTTTAAGCTTTCCTTGCATTGTCGTGCATTGCCTAGCCTTGCGTTTTCGTGCATTAGCCTTGCCTAGCCTCACCGTGCCTTGCCTTGCGTTACCCATTCCTTGCCTCCCCTTGCATTGCCTAGCCGTGCGTTGTCGTGCCTTAGCCTTGTTTCCCCTTGCCTTGCCGTGCCTTTTGTTACACTTGCCTTGCCTGGCTTTGCCTTTGCCTTCCTTTCCTTCCGTTACTCTTTCCTTGCCTTGCCGTGCACTGCCTAGCCTTGCGTTGTCGTGCATTAGCCTTGCCTCACCTGACCGTGCCTTCCCTTGCGTTACCCTTTCCTTGCCTTGCGGTGTATTGCCTAGCCTTGCGTTGTCGTGCCTTAGCCTTGTTACCCCTTGCCCTGCCGTTCCTTCCGTTACCCTTGCCTTCCCTTGCTTTCCCTTGCCTTCCTTGCGTTCCGTTACTCTTTGCTTGCTTTCCGTACATTGCCTAGCCTTGCGTTCTCATGCCTTAGCCTTGCCCCGCCTGACCGTGCTTTCCCATGGGTTACCCTTTCCTTGCCTTGCCGTGCATTGCCTAGCGTGCGTTGTCGTGCCTTAGCCTTGTTTCCCCTTGCCGTGCCGTTCCTTCCGTTACACTTGCCTTTCCTTGCTTTCACTTGCCTTCCTTACCTTCCGTTACTCTTTGCTTGCCTTCCCTGCATTGCCTAGCCTTGCGTTGTCGTGCCTTAGGCTTATCTCGCTGGACCGTGCCTTCCTTTGCTTTAAGCTTTCCTTGCATTGTCGTGCATTGCCTAGCCTTGCGTTGTCGTGCCTTAGCCTTGTTTCCCCTTGCCGTGGCGTGCCTTTTGTTACACTTGCCTTGCCTGGCTTTGCCTTGCCTTCCTTTCCTTCCGTTACTCTTTCCTTGCCTTGCCGTGCATTGCCTAACCTTGCGTTGTCGTGCCTTATCGTTGCCTCACCTGACCGTGCCTTCCCTTGCGTTACCCTTTCCTTGCCTTGCCGTGCATTGCCTAGCCCTGCGTTGTCGTGCCTTAGCCTTGTTACCCCTTGCCGTGCAATTCCTTCCGTTACCCTTGCCTTCCTTTGCTTTCCCTTGCCTTCCTTGCGTTCCGTTACTCTTTGCTTGCTTTCCGTGCATTGCCTAGCCTTCCGTTGTCATGCCTTAGGCTTGCCTCGCATGACCGTGCTTTCCCATGCGTTACCCTTTCTTTGCCTTGCCGTGCATTGCCTAGCGTGCGTTGTCGTGCCTTAGCCTTGTTTCCCCTTGCCGTGCCGTTCCTTCCGTTACACTTGCCTTTCCTTGCTTTCCCTTGCCTTCCTTACCTTCCGTTACTCTTTGCTTGCCTTCCGTCCATTGCCTAGCCTTGTGTTCTCGTACCTTAGCCTTATCTCGCCTGACCGTGCCTTCGTTTGCTTTAAGCTTTCCTTGCCTTGCCGTGCATTGCCTAGCCTTGCGTTGTCATGCCTTAGCCTTGCCTCGCCTGACCGTGCTTTCCCATGCGTTACCCTTTCCTTGCCTTGCCGTGCATTGCCTAGCGTGCGTTGTCCTGCCTTAGCCTTGTTTCCCCTTGCCGTGCGGTTCCTTCCGTTACACTTGCCTTTCCTTGCTTTCCCTTGCCTTCCTTACCTTCCGTTACTCTTTGCTTGCGTTCCGTGCATTGCCTAGCCTTGCGTTGTCGTGCCTTAGCCTTGCCTCGCCAGAACGTGCTTTCCCATGCGTTACCCTTTACTTGCCTTGCAGTGCATTGCCTAGCGTGCGTTGTCGTGCCTTAGACTTGTTTCCCCTTGCCGTGCCGTTCCTTACGTTACCCTTGCCTTTCCTTGCTTTTCCTTGACTTGCTTACCTTCCGTTACTCTTTCCTTGCCTTCCCTGCATTGCCTAGCCTTGCGTTGTCGTGCCTTAACCTTATCTCGCCTGACCGTGCCTTCCTTTGCTTTAAGCTTTCCTTGCATTGTCGTGCATTGCCTAGCTTTGCGTTTTCGTGCATTAGCCTTCCCTAGCCTCACCGTGCCTTTCCTTGCGTTACTCTTTCCTTGCCTTGCCGTGCATTGCCTAGCCGTGCGTTGTCGTGCCTTAGCCTTGTTTCCCCTTGCGGTGCCGTGGCTTTTGTTACACTTGCCTTGCCTGGCTTTCCCTTGCCTTCCTTACCTTCCGTTACTCTTTGCTTGCCTTCCGGGCATTGCCTAGCCTTGCGTTGTCGTGCCTTAGCCTTATCTCGCCTGACCGTGCCTTCCTTTGCTTTAAGCTTTCCTTGCCTTGCCGTGCATTGCCTAGCCCTGCGTTGTCGTGCCTTAGCCTTGTTACCCCTTGCCGTGCCGTTCCTTCCGTTACGCTTGCCTTCCCTTGCTTTCCCTTGCCTTCCTTGCGTTCCGTTACTCTTTGCTTGCTTTCCGTGCATTGCCTAGCCTTGCGTTGTCATGCCTTAGCCTTGCCTCGCCTGACCGTGCTGTCCCTTGCGTTACCCTTTCCTTGCCTTGCCGTGCATTGCCTAGCGTACTTTGTCGTGCCTTAGCCTTGTTTCCCCTTGCAGTGCGGTTCCTTCCGTTACACTTGCCTTTCCTTGCTTTCCCTTGCCTTCCTTACCTTCCGTTACTCTTTGCTTGCCTTCCGTGCATTGCCTAGCCTTGCGTTGTCGTGCCTTAGCCTTGCCTCGCCGGAACGTGCTTTCCCATGCGTTACCCTTTACTTGCCTTGCCGTGCATTGCCTAGCGTGCGTTGTCGTACCTTAGACTTGTTTCCCCTTGCCGTTCCGTTCCTTACGTTACCCTTGCCTTTCCTTGCTTTTCCTTGCCTTGCTTACCTTCCGTTACTCTTTGCTTGCCTTCCCTGCATTGCCTAGCCTTGCGTTGTCGTGCCTTAGCCTTATCTCGCCTGACCGTGCCTTCCTTTACTTTAAGCTTTCCTTGCATTGTCGTGCATTGCCTAGCCTTGCGTTGTCGTGCCTTAGCCTTGCCTCGCCTGACCGTGCTTTCGCATGCGTTACCCTTTCCTTGCCTTGCCGTGCATTGCCTAGCGTGCGTTGTCATGCCTTAGACTTGTTTCCCCTTGCCGTGCCGTTCCTTCCGTTACCCTTGCCTTTCCTTGCTTTTCCTTGCCTTGCTTACATTCCTTTACTCTTTGCTTGCCTTCCCTGCATTGCCTAGCCTTGCGTTGTCGTGCCTTAGCCTTGTTACCCCTTGCCGTGCCTTTCCTTCCGTTACGCTTGCCTTCCCCTGCTTTCCCTTGCCTTCCTTGCGTTCCGTTACTCTTTGCTTGCTTTCCGTGCATTGCCTAGCCTTGCGTTGTCATGCCTTAGCCTTGCCTCGCCTGACCGTGCTTTCCCATGCGTTACCCTTTCCTTTCCTTGCCGTGCATTGCCTAGCGTGCGTTGTCGTGCCATAGCCTTGTTTCCCCTTGCCGTGCGGTTCCTTCCATTACACTTGCCTTTCCTTGCTTTTCCTTGCCTTGCTTACCTTCCGTTACTCTTTGCTTGCCTTCCCTGCAATGCCTAGCCTTGCGTTGTCGTGCCTTAGCCTTATCTCGCCTGACCGTGCCTTCCTTTGCTTTAAGCTTTCCTTGCATTGTCCTGCATTGCCAAGCCTTGCGTTTTCGTGCATTAGCCTTGCCTAAGCTCACCGTGCCTTGCCTTGCGTTACCCTTTCCTTGCCTTCCCTTGCATTGCCTAGCCGTGCGTTGTCGTGCCTTAGCCTTGTTTCCCCTTGCGGTGCCCTGCCTTTTGTTACACTTGCCTTGCCTGGCTTTCCCTTGCCTTCCTTACCTTCCGTTACTCTTTGCTTGCCTTCCGGGCATTGCCTAGCCTTGCGTTGTCGTGCCTTATCCTTGCCTCACCTGACCGTGCCTTCCCTTGCGTTACCCTTTCCTTGCCTTGCCGTGCATTGCCTAGCCCTGCGTTGTCGTGCCTTAGCCTTGTTACCCCTTGCCGTGCAATTCCTTCCGTTACCCTTGCCTTCCGTTGCTTTCCCTTGGCTTCCTTGCGTTCCGTTACTCTTTGCTTGCTTTCCGTGCATTGCGTAGCCTTGCGTTGTCATGCCTTAGCCTTGCCTCGCCTGACCGTGCTTTCCCATGCGTTACCCTTTCCTTGCCTTCCGTGCATTGCCTAGCGTGCGTTGTCGTGCCTTAGCCTTGTTTCCCCTTGCCGTGCGGTTCCTTCCGTTACACTTTCGTTTCCTTGCTTTCCCTTGCCTTCCTTACCTTCCGTTACTCTTTGCTTGCCTTCCGTCCATTGCCTAGCCTTGCGTTCTCGTACCTTAGCCTTATCTCGCCTGACCGTGCCTTCCTTTGCTTTAAGCTTTCCTTGCCTTGCCGTGCATTGCCTAGCCCTGCGTTGTCGTGCCTTAGCCTTGTTACCCCTTGCCGTGCCGTTCCTTCCGTTACGCTTGCCTTCCCTTGCTTTCCCTTGCCTTCCTTGCGTTCCGTTACTCTTTGCTTGCTTTCCGTGCATTGCCTAGCCTTGCGTTGTCATGCCTTAGCCTTGCCTCGCCTGACCGTGCTGTCCCATGCGTTACCCTTTCCTTGCCTTGCCGTGCATTGCCTAGCGTGCGTTGTCCTGCCTTAGCCTTGTTTCCCCTTGCCGTGCGGTTCCTTCCGTTACACTTGCCTTTCCTTGCTTTCCCTTGCCTTCCTTACCTTCCGTTACTCTTTGCTTGCCTTCCGTGCATTGCCTAGCCTTGCGTTGTCGTGCCTTAGCCTTGCCTCGCCGGAACGTGCTTTCCCATGCGTTACCCTTTACTTGCCTTGCCGTGCATTGCCTAGCGTGCGTTGTCGTACCTTAGACTTGTTTCCCCTTGCCGTGCCGTTCCTTACGTTACCCTTGCCTTTCCTTGCTTTTCCTTGCCTTGCTTACCTTCCGTTACTCTTTGCTTGCCTTCCCTGCATTGCCTAGCCTTGCGTTGTCGTGCCTTAGCCTTATCTCGCCTGACCGTGCCTTCCTTTACTTTAAGCTTTCCTTGCATTGTCGTGCATTGCCTAGCCTTGCGTTGTCGTGCCTTAGCCTTGCCTCGCCTGACCGTGCTTTCGCATGCGTTATCCTTTCCTTGCCTTGCCGTGCATTGCCTAGCGTGCGTTGTCATGCCTTAGACTTGTTTCCCCTTGCCGTGCCGTTCCTTCCGTTACCCTTGCCTTTCCTTGCTTTTCCTTGCCTTGCTTACATTCCTTTACTCTTTGCTTGCCTTCCCTGCATTGCCTAGCCTTGCGTTGTCGTGCCTTAGCCTTGTTACCCTTTGCCGTGCCTTTCCTTCCGTTACGCTTGCCTTCCCCTGCTTTCCCTTGCCTTCCTTGCGTTCCGTTACTCTTTGCTTGCTTTCCGTGCATTGCCTAGCCTTGCGTTGTCATGCCTTAGCCTTGCCTCGCCTGACCGTGCTTTCCCATGCGTTACCCTTTCCTTTCCTTGCCGTGCATTGCCTAGCGTGCGTTGTCGTGCCATAGCCTTGTTTCCCCTTGCCGTGCGGTTCCTTCCATTACACTTGCCTTTCCTTGCTTTTCCTTGCCTTGCTTACCTTCCGTTACTCTTTGCTTGCCTTCCCTGCATTGCCTAGCCTTGCGTTGTCGTGCCTTCCTTTGCTTTAAGCTTTCCTTGCATTGTCCTGCATTGCCAAGCCTTGAGTTTTCGTGCATTAGCCTTGCCTAAGCTCACCGTGCCTTGCCTTGCGTTACCCTTTCCTTGCCTTCCCTTGCATTGCCTAGCCGTGAGTTGTCGTGCCTTAGCCTTGTTTCCCCTTGCGGTGCCCTGCCTTTTGTTACACTTGCCTTGCCTGGCTTTCCCTTGCCTTCCTTACCTTCCGTTACTCTTTGCTTGCCTTCCGGGCATTGCCTAGCCTTGCGTTGTCGTGCCTTATCCTTGCCTCACCTGACCGTGCCTTCCCTTGCGTTACCCTTTCCTTGCCTTGCCGTGCATTGCCTAGCCCTGCGTTGTCGTGCCTTAGCCTTGTTACCCCTTGCCGTGCAATTCCTTCCGTTACCCTTGCCTTCCGTTGCTTTCCCTTGGCTTCCTTGCGTTCCGTTACTCTTTGCTTGCTTTCCGTGCATTGCGTAGCCTTGCGTTGTCATGCCTTAGCCTTGCCTCGCCTGACCGTGCTTTCCCATGCGTTACCCTTTCCTTGCCTTCCGTGCATTGCCTAGCGTGCGTTGTCGTGCCTTAGCCTTGTTTCCCCTTGCCGTGCGGTTCCTTCCGTTACACTTTCGTTTCCTTGCTTTCCCTTGCCTTCCTTACCTTCCGTTACTCTTTGCTTGCCTTCCGTCCATTGCCTAGCCTTGCGTTCTCGTACCTTAGCCTTATCTCGCCTGACCGTGCCTTCCTTTGCTTTAAGCTTTCCTTGCCTTGCCGTGCATTGCCTAGCCCTGCGTTGTCGTGCCTTAGCCTTGTTACCCCTTGCCGTGCCGTTCCTTCCGTTACGCTTGCCTTCCCTTGCTTTCCCTTGCCTTCCTTGCGTTCCGTTACTCTTTGCTTGCTTTCCGTGCATTGCCTAGCCTTGCGTTGTCATGCCTTAGCCTTGCCTCGCCTGACCGTGCTGTCCCATGCGTTACCCTTTCCTTGCCTTGCCGTGCATTGCCTAGCGTGCGTTGTCCTGCCTTAGCCTTGTTTCCCCTTGCCGTGCGGTTCCTTCCGTTACACTTGCCTTTCCTTGCTTTCCCTTGCCTTCCTTACCTTCCGTTACTCTTTGCTTGCTTTTCGTGCATTGCCTAGCCTTGCGTTGTCATGCCTTAGCCTTGCCTCGCCGGAACGTGCTTTCCCATGCGTTACCCTTTACTTGCCTTGCAGTGCATTGCCTAGCGTGCGTTGTCGTGCCTTAGACTTGTTTCCCCTTGCCGTGCCGTTCCTTACGTTACCCTTGCCTTTCCTTGCTTTTCCTTGACTTGCTTACCTTCCGTTACTCTTTGCTTGCCTTCCCTGCATTGCCTAGCCTTGCGTTGTCGTGCCTTAGCCTTATCTCGCCTGACCGTGCCTTCCTTTGCTTTAAGCTTTCCTTGAATTGTCGTGCATTGCCTAGCTTTGCGTTTTCGTGCATTAGCCTTCCCTAGCCTCACCGTGCCTTTCCTTGCGTTACTCTTTCCTTGCCTTGCCGTGCATTGCCTAGCCGTGCATTGTCGTGCCTTAGCCTTGTTTCCCCTTGCGGTGCCGTGGCTTTTGTTACACTTGCCTTGCCTGGCTTTCCCTTGCCTTCCTTACCTTCCGTTACTCTTTGCTTGCCTTCCGGGCATTGCCTAGCCTTGTGTTGTCGTGCCTTATCCTTGCCTCACCTGACCGTGCCTTCCCTTGCGTTACCCTTTCCTTGCCTTGCCGTGCATTGCCTAGCCCTGCGTTGTCGTGCCTTAGCCTTGTTTCCCCTTGCCGTGCCTTTCCTTCCGTTACCCTTGCCTTTCCTTGCTTTTCCTTGCCTTGCTTACATTCCGTTACTCTTTGCTTGCCTTCCCTGCATTGCCTAGCCTTGCGTTGTCGTGCCTTAGCCTTATCTCGCCGGACCGTGCCTTCCTTTGCTTTAAGCTTTCCGTGCATTGTGGTGCATTGCCTAGCTTTGCGTTTTCGTGCATTAGCCTTCCCTAGCCTCACCGTGCCTTTCCTTGCGTTACTCTTTCCTTGCCTTGCCGTGCATTGCCTAGCCGTGCGTTGTCGTGCCTTAGCCTTGTTTCCCCTTGCGGTGCCGTGGCTTTTGTTACACTTGCCTTGCCTTACTTTCCCTTGCCTTCCTTACCTTCCGTTACTCTTTGCTTGCCTTCCGGGCATTGCCTAGCCTTGTGTTGTCGTGCCTTATCCTTGCCTCACCTGACCGTGCCTTCCCTTGCGTTACCTTTTCCTTGCCTTGCCGTGCATTGCCTAGCCCTGCGTTGTCGTGCCTTAGCCTTGTTACCCCTTGCGTGCAATTCCTTCCGTTACCCTTGCCTTCCGTTGCATTCCCTTGCCTTCCTTGCGTTCCGTTACTCTTTGCTTGCTTTCCGTGCATTGCGTAGCCTTGCGTTGTCATGCCTTAGCCTTGCCTCGCCTGACTGTGCTTTCCCATGCGTTACCCTTTTCTTGCCCTGCCGTGCATTGCCTAGCGTGCGTTGTCGTGCCTTAGCCTTGTTTTCCCTTGCCGTGCCGTTCCTTCCGTTGCACTTTCCTTTCCTTGCTTTCCCTTGCCTTCCTTATCTTCCGTTAGTCTTTGCTTGCCTTCCGTGCATTGCCTAGCCTGGCGGTGTCGTGCCTTAGCCTTGCCTCGCCTGACCGTGCTTTCCCATGCGTTACCCTTTCCTTGCCTTGCCGTACATTGCCTAGCGTGCGTTGTCGTGCCTTAGCCTTGTTTCCTCTTGCCGTGCGGTTCCTTCCGTTACACTTTCCTTTCCTTGCTTTCCCTTGCCTTCCTTACCTTCCGTTACTCTTTGCTTGCCTTCCGTCCATTGCCTAGCCTTGCGTTGTCATGCCTTAGCCTTATCTCACCTGACCGTGCCTTCCTTTGCTTTAAGCTTTCCTTGCCTTGCCGTGCATTGCCTAGCCCTGCGTTGTCGTGCCTTAGCCTTGTTACCCCTTGCCGTGCCGTTCCTTCCGTTACGCTTGCCTTCCCTTGCTTTCCCTTGCCTTCCTTGCGTTCCGTTACTCTTTGCTTGCTTTTCGTGCATTGCCTAGCCTTGCGTTGTCATGCCTTAGCCTTGCCTCGCCTGACCGTGCTTTCCCATGCGTTACCCTTTCTTTGCCTTGCCGTGCATTGCCTAGCGTGCGTTGTCGTGCCTTAGCCTTGTTTCCCCTTGCCGTGCCGTTCCTTCCGTTACCCTTGCCTTGCCTTGCTTTCCCTTGCCTTCGAAGCCTTCCGTTAGTCTTTGCGTCCCTTCCGTTCATTGCCTAGCTTTGCGTTGTCGTGCCTTAGCCTTACCTCGCCTGACCGTGCCTTGCCTTGCGTTACCCTTTCCTTGCATTGCCGTGCATTGCCTAGCCGTGCGTTGTCGTGCCTTAGCCTTGTTTATCCTTGCCGTGCCGTGTCTTTTGTTACACTTGCCTTGCCTGGCTTTGCCTTGTCTTCCTTTCCTTCCGTTACTCTTTCCTTGCCTTGCCGTACACTGCCTAGCCTTGCGTTGTCGTGCATTAGCCTTGCCTCACATGACCGTGCCTTCCCTTGCGTTACCCTTTCCTTGCCTTGCGGTGCATTGCCTAGCCCTGCGTTGTCGTGCCTTAGCCTTCTTTCCTCTTGCCGTGCGGTTCCTTCCGTTACACTTTCCTTTCCTTGCTTTCCCTTGCCTTCCTTACCTTCCGTTACTCTTTGCTTGCCTTCCGTCCATTGCCTAGCCTTGCGTTGTCGTGCCTTACCCTTATCTAGCCTGACCGTGCCTTCCTTTGCTTTAAGCTTTCCTTGCATTGTCGTGCATTGCCAAGCCTTGCGTTTTCGTGCATTAGCCTTGCCTAAGCTCACCGTGCCTTGCCTTGCGTTACCCTTTCCTTGCCTTCCTTTGCATTGCCTAGCCGTGCGTTGTCGTGCCTTAGCCTTGTTTCCCCATGCCGTGCCGTGCCTTTTGTTACACTTGCCTTGCCTGGCTTTGCCTTGCCTTCCTTTCCTTCCGTTACTCTTTCCTTGCCTTGCCGTGCACTGCCTAGCCTTGCGTTGTCGTGCATTAGCCTTGCCTCACCTGACCGTGCCTTCCCTTGCGTTACCCTTTCCTTGCCTTGCGGTGCATTGCCTAGCCCTGCGTTGTCGTGCCTTAGCCTTGTTACCCCTTGCCCTGCCGTTCCTTCCGTTGCCCTTGCCTTCCCTTGCTTTCCCTTGCCTTCCTTGCGTTCCGTTACTCTTTGCTTGCTTTCCGTACATTGCCTAGCCTTGCGTTCTCATGCCTTAGCCTTGCCTCACCTGACCGTGCCTTCCCTTGCGTTACCCTTTCCTTGCCTTGCCGTGCATTGCCTAGCCCTGCGTTGTCGTGCCTTAGCCTTGTTACCCCTTGCCGTGCCGTTCCTTCCGTTACGCTTGCCTTCCCTTGCTTTCCCTTGCCTTCCTTGCATTCCGTTACTCTTTGCTTGCTTTCCGTGCATTGCCTAGCCTTGCGTTGTCATGCCTTAGCCTTGCCTCGCCTGACCCTGCTGTCCCATGCGTTACCCTTTCCTTGCCTTGCCGTGCATTGCCTAGCGTGCGTTGTCCTGCCTTAGCCTTGTTTCCCCTTGCCGTGCGGTTCCTTCCGTTACACTTGCCTTTCCTTGCTTTCCCTTGCCTTCCTTACATCCCGTTACTCTTTGCTTGCCTTCCGTGCATTGCCTAGCCTTGCGTTGTCGTGCCTTAGCCTTGCCTCGCCGGAACGTGCTTTCCCATGCGTTACCCTTTACTTACCTTGCAGTGCATTGCCTAGCGTGCGTTGTCGTGCCTTAGACTTGTTTCCCCTTGCCGTGCCGTTCCTTACGTTACCCTTGCCTTTCCTTGCTTTTCCTTGACTTGCTTACCTTCCGTTACTCTTTGCTTGCCTTCCCTGCATTGCCTAGCCTTGCGTTGTCGTGCCTTAGCCTTATCTCGCCTGACCGTGCCTTCCTTTGCTTTAAGCTTTCCTTGCATTGTCGTGCATTGCCTAGCCTTGCGTTTTCGTGCATTAGCCTTCCCTAGCCTCACCGTGCCTTTCCTTGCGTTACTCTTTCCTTGCCTTGCCGTGCATTGCCTAGCCGTGCGTTGTCGTGCCTTAGCCTTGTTTCCCCTTGCGATGCCGTGGCTTTTGTTACACTTGCCTTGCCTGGCTTTCCCTTGCCTTCCTTACCTTCCGTTACTCTTTGCTTGCCTTCCGGGCATTGCCTAGCCTTCTGTTGTCGTGCCTTATCCTTGCCTCACCTGACCGTGCCTTCCCTTGCGTTACCCTTTCCTTGCCTTGCCGTGCATTGCCTAGCCCTGCGTTTCCGTGCCTTAGCCTTGTTACCCCTTGCGTGCAATTCCTTCCGTTACCCTTGCCTTCCGTTGCATTCCCTTGCCTTCCTTGCTTTCCGTTACTCTTTGCTTGCTTTCCGTGCATTGCGTAGCCTTGCGTTGTCATGCCTTAGCCTTGCCTCGCCTGACTGTGCTTTCCCATGCGTTACCCTTTTCTTGCCCTGCCGTGCATTGCCTAGCGTGCGTTGTCGTGCCTTAGCCTTGTTTTCCCTTCCCGTGCCGTTCCTTCCGTTACACTTGCCTGTCCTTGCTTTCCCTTGCCTTCCTTATCTTCCGTTACTCTTTGCTTGCCTTCCGTGCATTGCCTAGCCTTGCGTTGTCGTGCCTTAGCCTTGCCTCGCCGGAACGTGCTTTCCCATGCGTTACCCTTTACTTGCCTTGCCGTGCATTGCCTAGCGTGCGTTGTCGTGCCTTAGACTTGTTTCCCCTTGCCGTGCCGTTCCTTACGTTACCCTTGCCTTTCCTTGCTTTTCCTTGCCTTGCTCACCTTCCGTTACTCTTTGCTTGCCTTCCCTGCATTGCCTAGCCTTGCGTTGTCGTGCCTTAGCCTTATCTCGCCTGACCGTGCCTTCCTTTACTTTAAGCTTTCCTTGCATTGTCGTGCATTGCCTAGCCTTGCGTTGTCGTGCCTTAGCCTTGCCTCGCCTGACCGTGCTTTCGCATGCGTTACCCTTTCCTTGCCTTGCCGTGCATTGCCTAGCGTGCGTTGTCATGCCTTAGACTTGTTTCCCCTTGCCGTGCCGTTTCATCCGTTACCCTTGCCTTTCCTTGCTTTTCCTTGCCTTGCTTACATTCCTTTACTCTTTGCTTGCCTTCCCTGCATTGCCTAGCCTTGCGTTGTCGTGCCTTAGCCTTATCTCGCCTGACCGTGCCTTCCTTTGCTTTAAGCTTTCCTTGCATTGTCGTGCATTGCCTAGCCTTGCGTTTTCGTGCATTAGCCTTGCCTAGCCTCACCGTGCCTTGCCTTGCGTTACCCTTTCCTTGCCTTCCCTTGCATTGCCTAGCCGTGCGTTGTCGTGCCTTAGCCTTGTTACCCCTTGCCCTGCCGTTCCTTCCGTTGCCCTTGCCTTCCCTTGCTTTCCCTTGCCTTCCTTGCGTTCCGTTACTCTTTGCTTGCTTTCCGTACATTGCCTAGCCTTGCGTTCTCGTGCCTTAGCCTTGCCCCGCCTGACCGTGCTTTCCCATGCGTTACCCTTTCCTTGCCTTGCCGTGCATTGCCTAGCGTGCGTTGTCGTGCCTTAGCCTTGTTTCCCCTTGCCGTGCCGTTCCTTCCGTTACACTTGCCTTTCCTTGCTTTCACTTGCCTTCCTTACCTTCCGTTACTCTTTGCTTGCCTTCCCTGCATTGCCTAGCCTTGCGTTGTCGTGCCTTAGGCTTATCTCGCCGTACCGTGCCTTCCTTTGCTTTAAGCTTTCCTTGCATTGTCGTGCATTGCCTAGCCTTGCGTTGTCGTGCCTTAGCCTTGTTTCCCCTTGCCGTGGCGTGCCTTTTGTTACACTTGCCTTGCCTGGCTTTGCCTTGCCTTCCTTTCCTTCCGTTACTCTTTCCTTGCCTTGCCGTGCATTGCCTAGCCTTGCGTTGTCATGCCTTAGCCTTGCCTCGCCTGACCGTGCTTTCCCATGCGTTACCCTTTCCTTGCCTTGACGTGCATTGCCTAGCGTGCGTTGTCCTGCCTTAGCCTTGTTTCCCCTTGCCGTGCGGTTCCTTCCGTTACACTTGCCTTTCCTTGCTTTCCCTTGCCTTCCTTACCTTCCGTTACTCTTTGCTTGCCTTCCGTGCATTGCCTAGCCTTGCGTTGTCGTGCCTTAGCCTTGCCTCGCCGGAACGTGCTTTCCCATGCGTTACCCTTTACTTGCCTTGCAGTGCATTGCCTAGCGTGCGTTGTCGTGCCTTAGACTTGTTTCCCCTTGCCGTGCCGTTCCTTACGTTACCCTTGACTTTCCTTGCTTTTCCTTGACTTGCTTACCTTCCGTTACTCTTTGCTTGCCTTCCCTGCAATGCCTAGCCTTGCGTTGTCGTGCCTTAGCCTTATCTCGCCTGACCGTGCCTTCCTTTGCTTTAAGCTTTCCTTGCATTGTCGTGCATTGCCTAGCTTTGCGTTTTCGTGCATTAGATTTGCCTAGCCTCACCGTGCCTTTCCTTGGGTTGCTCTTTCCTTGCCTTGCCGTGCATTGCCTAGCCGTGCGTTGTCGTGCCTTAGCCTTGTTTCCCCTTGCGGTGCCGTGGCTTTTGTTACACTTGCCTTGCCTGGCTTTCCCTTGCCTTCCTTACCTTCCGTTACTCTTTGCTTGCCTTCCGGGCATTGCCTAGCCTTGTGTTGTCGTGCCTTATCCTTGCCTCACCTGACCGTGCCTTCCCTTGCGTTACCCTTTCCTTGCCTTGCGGTGTATTGCCTAGCCGTGCGTTGTCGTGCCTTAGCCTTGTTTCCCCTTGCGTGCAATTCGTTCCGTTACCCTTGCCTTCCGTTGCATTCCCTTGCCTTCCTTGCGTTCCGTTACTCTTTGCTTGCTTTCCGGGCATTGCGTAGCCTTGCGTTGTCGTGCCTTAGACTTATCTCGCCTGACCGTGCCTTCCTTTGCTTTAAGCTTTCCTTGCATTGTCGTGCATTGCCTAGCCTTGCGTTTTCGTGCATTAGCCTTGCCTAGCCTCACCGTGCCTTGCCTTGCGTTACCCTTTCCTTGCCTTCCCTTCATTGCCTAGCCGTGCGTTGTCGTGCCTTAGCCTTGTTTCCCCTTGCCGTGCCGTGCCTTTTGTTACACTTGCCTTGCCTGGCTTTGCCTTGCCTTCCTTACCTTCCGTTACTCTTTCCTTGCCTTCCGTCCATTGCCTAGCCTTGCGTTGTCGTGCCTTAACCTTATCTCGCCTGACCGTGCCTTCCTTTGCTTTAAGCTTTCCTTGCCTTGCCGTGCATTGCCTAGCCCTGCGTTGTCGTGCCTTAGCCTTGTTACCCCTTGCCGTGCCGTTCCTTCCGTTACGCTTGCCTTCCCTTGCTTTCCCTTGCCTTCCTTGCGTTCCGTTACTCTTTGCTTGCTTTCCGTGCATTGCCTAGCCTTGCGTTGTCATGCCTTAGCCTTGCCTCGCCTGACCGTGCTGTCCCATGCGTTACCCTTTCCTTGCCTTGCCGTGCATTGCCTAGCGTGCTTTGTCGTGCCTTAGCCTTGTTTCCCCTTGCCGTGCGGTTCCTTCCGTTACACTTGCCTTTCCTTGCTTTCCCTTGCCTTCCTTACCTTCCGTTACTCTTTGCTTGCCTTCCGTGCATTGCCTAGCCTTGCGTTGTCGTGCCTTAGCCTTGCCTCGCCGGAACGTGCTTTCCCATGCGTTACCCTTTACTTGCCTTGCCGTGCATTGCCTAGCGTGCGTTGTCGTGCCTTAGACTTGTTTCCCCTTGCCGTGCCGTTCCTTACGTTACCCTTGCCTTTCCTTGCTTTTCCTTGCCTTGCTTACCTTCCGTTACTCTTTGCTTGCCTTCCCTGCATTGCCTAGCCTTGCGTTGTCGTGCCTTAGCCTTATCTCGCCTGACCGTGCCTTCCTTTACTTTCAGCTTTCCTTGCATTGTCGTGCATTGCCTAGGCTTGCGTTGTCGTGCCTTAGCCTTGCCTCGCCTGACCGTGCTTTCGCATGCGTTACCCTTTCCTTGCCTTGCCGTGCATTGCCTAGCGTGCGTTGTCATGCCTTAGACTTGTTTCCCCTTGCCGTGCCGTTCCATCCGTTACCCTTGCCTTTCCTTGCTTTTCCTTGCCTTGCTTACATTCCTTTACTCTTTGCTTGCCTTCCCTGCATTGCCTAGCCCTGCGTTGTCGTGCCTTAGCCTTGCTACCCCTTGCCGTGCCTTTCCTTCCGTTACGCTTGCCTTCCCTTGCTTTCCCTTGCCTTCCTTGCGTTCCGTTACTCTTTGCTTGCTTTCCGTGCATTGCCTAGCCTTGCGTTGTCATGCCTTAGCCTTGCCTCGCCTGACCGTGCTTTCCCATGCGTTACCCTTTCCTTGCCTTGCCGTGCATTGCCTAGCGTGTGTTGTCGTGCCGTAGCCTTGTTTCCCCTTGCCGTGCGGTTCCTTCCGTTACACTTGCCTTTCCTTGCTTTTCCTTGCCTTGCTTACCTTCCGTTACTCTTTGCTTGCCTTCCCTGCAATGCCTAGCCTTGCGTTGTCGTGCCTTAGCCTTATCTCGCCTAACCGTGCCTTCCTTTGCTTTAAGCTTTCCTTGCATTGTCGTGCATTGCCAAGCCTTGCGTTTTCGTGCATTAGCCTTGCCTAAGCTCACCGTGCCTTGCCTTGCGTTACCCTTTCCTTGCCTTCCCTTGCATTGCCTAGCCGTGCGTTGTCGTGCCTTAGCCTTGTTTCCCCTTGCCGTGGCGTGCCTTTTGTTACACTTGCCTTGCCTGGCTTTGCCTTGCCTTCCTTTCCTTCCGTTACTCTTTCCTTGCCTTGGCGTGCATTGCCTAACCTTGCGTTGTCGTGCCTTATCCTTGCCTCACCTGACCGTGCCTTCCCTTGCGTTACCCTTTCCTTGCCTTGCCGTGCATTGCCTAGCGCTGCGTTGTCGTGCCTTAGCCTTGTTTCCCCTTGCCGTGCCGTTCCTTCGGTTACCCTTGCCTTGCCTTGCTTTGCCTTGCCTTCCTTGCCTTCCGTTACTCTTTGCTTGCCTTCCGTGCATTGCCTAGCCTTGCGTTGTCGTGCTTTAGCCTTTTTTCACCTTGCCATAGACTTGCTTGCGTTGCCTTGCTTTGCCTTGCATTCCTTGCCTTCCGTTACTCTTTGCTTGCCTTCCGTGCATTGTCTAGCCTTGCGTTGTCGTTCCTTAGCCTTGCCAAGCCTGACCGTGCCTTGCATTGCGTTACCCTTTACTTGCCTTGCCGTGCAGTGCATAGCCGTGCGTTGTCGTGCATTAGCCTTGCATTGCCTCACCGTGCATTGCCTTGCGTTACCCTTTCCTTGCCTTGCCGTTCATTGCCTAGCCGTGCGTTGTGGTGCCATAGCCTTGTTTCACCTTGCTATAGCCTTGCTTGCGTTGCCTTGCTTTGCCTTGCCTTTCTTGCCTTCCGTTACTCTTTGCTTGCTTTCCGTGCATTGCGTAGCCTTGCGTTGCCGTGCTTTAGCCTTTTTTCACCTTGCCATAGGCTTCCTTGCGTTGCCTTGTTTTGCCTTGCATTCCTTGCCTTCCGTTACTCTTTGCGTGCCTTCCGTGCATTGTCTAGACTTGCGTTGTCGTTCCTTTGCCTTGCCTCGCCTGACCGTGCCTTGACTTGCGTTACCCTTTCCTTGCCTTGCCGTGCATTGCCTAGCCGTGCGTTGTCGTGCATTAGCCTTGCCTTGCCGCACCGTGCCTTGCCTTGCGTTACCCTTTCCTTGCCTTGCCGTGCATTGCCTAGCCGTGCGTTGTCGTGCATTAACCTTGCCTTGCCTCACCGTGGCTTGCCTTGCGTTACCCTTTCCTTGCCTTGCCGTGCATTGCCTAGCCGTGCGTTGTCGTGCCTTAGCCATGTTTCCCCTTGCCGTGCGTTTCCTTCCGTTACCCTTGCCTTGCCTTGCTTTCCCTTGCCTTCCTTGCCTTCCGTTACTCTTTGCTTGCCTTCCCTGGATTGCCTAGCCTTGCGTTGTCGTGCCTTAGCCTTTTTTCACCTTGCCATAGCCTTGCTTGCGTTCCCTTGCTTTTCCTTGCATTCCTTGCCTTCCGTTACTCTTTGCTTGCCTTCCGTGCATTGCCTAGCCTTGCGTTGTCATTCCTTAGCCTTGCCTCGCCTGACCGTGCCTTGCCTTGCGTTACCCTTTCCTTGCCTTGCCGTGCATTGCCTAGCCGTGCGTTGTCGTGCCTTAGCCTTGCCTCGCCTATCAGTGCCTTCCCTTGCGTTACCCCTTCCTTGCCTTGCCGTGCATTGCCTAACCGTGCGTTCTCGTGCCTTAGCCTTTTTTCACCTTGCCTTAGCATTGCTTGCGTTGCCATGCTTTGCCTTGCCTTCCTTGCCTTCCGTTACTCTTTCCTTACCTTGCCGTGCATTGCCTAGCCGTGCGTTGTCGTGTATTAGCCTTGCCTTGCCTCACCGTGCCTTGCCTTGCGTTACCCTTTCCTTGCCTTCCCGTGCATTGCCTAGTCCTGCGTTCTCGTGCCTTAGCCTTGGTTCCCCTTGCCGTGCCGTGCCTTTTGTTACACTTGCCTTCCCTTGCTTTGCCTTGCCTTCCTTGCCTTCCGTTACTCTTTGCTTGCCTTCCGTGCATTGCCTAGCCTTGCGTTGTCGTGCCTTAGCCTTGCCTCGCCTGACCGTGCCTTGCCTTGCGTTAGCCTTTCCTTGCCTTGCCGTGCATTGCCTAGCCGTGCGTTGTCGTGAATTAGCCTTGCCTTGCCTCAACGTGCCTTGCCTTGCGTTACCCTTTCCTTGCCTTGCCATGCATTGCCTAGCCGTGCGTTGTCGTGCCTTAGCCTTGTTTCCCCTTGCCGTGCCTTGCCTTTTGTTATACTTGCCTTGCGTGGATTTGCCTTGCCTTCCTTTCCTTCCGTTACTCTTTCCTTGCCTTACCGTGCACTGCCTAGCCGTGCGTTGTCGTGCATTAGCCTAGCCTTGCCTCACCGTGCCTTGCCTTGCGTTACCCTTTCCTTGCCTTGCCGTGCATTGCCTAGCCGTGCGTTGTCGTGCCTTAGCTTTGTTTCACCTTGCTATAGCCTTGCTTGCGTTGCCTTTCTTTGCCTTGCCTTCCTTGCCTTCCGTTACTCTTTGCTTGCCTTCCGTGCTTTGCCTAGCCTTGCGTTGCCGTGCCTTCGCCTTTTTTCACCTTGCCATAGCCTTGCTTGCGTTGCCTTGCTTTGCCTTGCATTCCTTGCCTTCCGTTACTCTTTGCTTGCATTCCGTGCATTGCCTAGCCTTGTATTGTCGTGCATTAGCCTTGGCTTGCCTCACCGTGCCTTGCCTTGCGTTACCCTTTCCTTGCCTGGCCGTGCATTGCCTAGCCGTGCGTTACCGACCCTTCGCCTTGTTTCCCCTTGCCGTGCCGTGCCTTTTGTTACACTTGCCTTGCCTTGCTTTGCCTTGCCTTCCTTTCCTTCCTTTACTCTTTCCCTGCCTAGCCGTGCACTGCCTAGCCTTGCGTTGTCGTGCATTAGCCTTCCCTCGCCTGACAGTGCCTTGCCTTGCGTTACCCTTTCCTTGCCTTGCCGTGCATTGCCTAGTCCTGCGTTGTCGTGCCTTAGCCTTGTTTCCCCTTGCCGTGCCGTTCCTTCCGTTACCCTTGCCTTGCCTTGCTTTACCTTGCCTTCCTTGCCTTCCGTTACTCTTTGCTTGCCTTCCGTGCATTGCCTAGCCTTGCGTTGTCGTGCTTTAGCCTTTTTTCACCTTGCCATAGCCTTGCTTGCGTTGCCTTGCTTTGCCTTGCATTCCTTGCCTTCCGTTACTCTTTGCTTGCCTTCCGTGCATTGCCTAGCCTTGCATTGTCGTGCCTTAGCCTTGCCTCGTCTGACCGTGCCTTCCCTTGCGTTACCCTTTCCTTGCCTTGCCGTGCATTGCCTAGCCGTGCGTTGTCGTGCATTAGCCTTGCCTTGCGTCACCGTGCCTTGCCTTGCGTTACCCTTTCCTTGCCTTGCCGTGCACTGCCTATCCGTGCGCTGTCGTGCCTTAGCCTTGTTTCCCCTTGCCGTGCGTTTCCTTCCGTTACCCTTGCCTTGCCTTGCTTTCCCTTGCCTTCCTTGCCTTCCGTTACTCTTTGCTTGCCTTCCGTGGATTGCCTAGCCTTGCGTTGTCGTGCCTTAGCCTTTTTTCACCTTGCCGTAGCCTTGCTTGCGTTCCCTTGCTTTGCCTTGCATTCCTTGCCTTCCGTTTCTCTTTGCTAGCCTTCCGTGCATTGCCTAGCCTTGCGTTGTCATTCCTTAGCCTTGCCTCGCCTGACCGTGCCTTGCCTTGCGTTACCCTTTCCTTGCCTTGCCGTGCATTGCCTAGCCGTGCGTTGTCGTGCCTTAGCCTTTCCTCGCCTATCAGTGCCTTGCCTTGCGTTACCCCTTCCTTGCCTTCCCGTGCATTGCCTAACCGTGCGTTCTCGTGCCTTAGCCTTGTTTCACCTTGCCTTAGCATTGCTTGCGTTGCCATGCTTTGCCTTGCCTTCCTTGCCTTCCGTTACTCTTTCCTTACCTTGCCGTGCATTGCCTAGCCGTGCGTTGTCGTGTATTAGCCTTGCCTTGCCTCACCGTGCCTTGCCTTGCGTTACCCTTTCCTTGCCTTCCCGTGCATTGCCTAGTCCTGCGTTCTCGTGCCTTAGCCTTGGTTCCCCTTGCCGTGCCGTGCCTTTTGTTACACTTGCCTTGCCTTGCTTTGCCTTGCCTTCCTTGCCTTCCGTTACTCTTTGCTTGCCTTCCGTGCATTGCCTAGCCTTGCGTTGTCGTGCCTTAGCCTTGCCTCGCCTGACCGTGCCTTGCCTTGCGTTAGCCTTTCCTTGCCTTGCCGTGCATTGCCTAGCCGTGCGTTGTCGTGAATTAGCCTTGCCTTGCCTCAACGTGCCTTGCCTTGCGTTACCCTTTCCTTGCCTTGCCATGCATTGCCTAGCCGTGCGTTGTCGTGCCTTAGCCTTGTTTCCCCTTGCCGTGCCTTTCCTTTTGTTATACTTGCCTTGCGTGGATTTGCCTTGCCTTCCTTTCCTTCCGTTACTCTTTCCTTGCCTTACCGTGCACTGCCTAGCCGTGCGTTGTCGTGCATTAGCCTTGCCTTGCCTCACCGTGCCTTGCCTTGCGTTACCCTTTCTTTGCCTTGCCGTGCATTGCCTAGCCGTGCGTTGTCGTGCCTTAGCTTTGTTTCACCTTGCTATAGCCTTGCTTTGCCTTGCCTTCCTTGCCTTCCGTTACTCTTTGCTTGCCTTCCGTGCATTGTCTAGCCTTGCGTTGTCGTTCCTTAGCCTTGCCAAGCCTGACCGTGCCTTGCATTGCGTTACCCTTTCCTTGCCTTGCCGTGCATTGCCTAGCCGTGCGTTGTCGTGCATTAGCCTTGCATTGCCTCACCGTGCATTGCCTTGCGTTACCCTTTCCTTGCCTTGCCGTTCATTGCCTAGCCGTGCGTTGTGGTGCCATAGCCTTGTTTCACCTTGCTATAGCCTTGCTTGCGTTGCCTTGCTTTGCCTTGCATTCCTTGCCTTCCGTTACTCTTTGCTTGCCTTCCGTGCATTGTCTAGCCTTGCGTTGTCGTTCCTTAGCCTTGCCAAGCCTGACCGTGCCTTGCATTGCGTTACCCTTTCCTTGCCTTGCCGTGCATTGCCTAGCCGTGCGTTGTCGTGCATTAGCCTTGCACTGCCTCACCGTGCATTGCCTTGCGTTACCCTTTCCTTGCCTTGCCGTGCATTGCCTAGCCGTGCGTTGTCGTGCCTTAGCCTTGTTTCCCCTGGCCGTGCGTTTCCTTCCGTTACCCTTGCCTTGCCTTGCTTTCCCTTGCCTTCCTTGCCTTCCGTTACTCTTTGCTTGCCTTCCCTGGATTGCCTAGCCTTGCGTTGTCGTGCCTTAGACTTTTTTCACCTTGCCATAGCCTTGCTTGCGTTCCCTTGCTTTGCCTTGCATTCCTTGCCTTCCGTTACTCTTTGCTTGCCTTCCGTGCATTGCCTAGCCTTGCGTTGTCATTCCTTAGCCTTGCCTCGCCTGACCGTGCCTTGCCTTGCGTTACCCTTTCCTTGCCTTGCCGTGCATTGCCTAGCCGTGCGTTGTCGTGCCTTAGCCTTGCCTCGCCTATCAGTGCCTTCCTTTGCGTTACCCCTTCCTTGCCTTGCCGTGCATTGCCTAACCGTGCGTTCTCGTGCCTTAGCCTTTTTTCACCTTGCCTTAGCATTGCTTGCGTTGCCATGCTTTGCCTTGCATTCCTTGCCTTCCGTTACTCTTTCCTTACCTTGCCGTGCATTGCCTAGCCGTGCGTTGTCGTGTATTAGCCTTGCCTTGCCTCACCGTGCCTTGCCTTGCGTTACCCTTTCCTTGCCTTCCCGTGCATTGCCTAGTCCTGCGTTCTCGTGCCTTAGCCTTGGTTCCCCTTGCCGTGCCGTGCCTTTTGTTACACTTGCCTTGCCTTGCTTTGCCTTGCCTTCCTTGCCTTCCGTTACTCTTTGCTTGCCTTCCGTGCATTGCCTAGCCTTGCGTTGTCGTGCCTTAGCCTTGCCTCGCCTGACCGTGCCTTGCCTTGCGTTAGCCTTTCCTTGCCTTGCCGTGCATTGCCTAGCCGTGCGTTGTCGTGAATTAGCCTTGCCTTGCCTCAACGTGCCTTGCCTTGCGTTACCCTTTCCTTGCCTTGCCATGCATTGCCTAGCCGTGCGTTGTCGTGCCTTAGCCTTGTTTCCCCTTGCCGTGCCGTGCCTTTTGTTACACTTGCCTTGCCTGGCTTTGCCTTGCCTTCCTTTCCTTCCGTTACTCTTTCCTTGCCTTGGCGTGCATTGCCTAACCTTGCGTTGTCGTGCCTTATCCTTGCCTCACCTGACCGTGCCTTCCCTTGCGTTACCCTTTCCTTGCCTTGCCGTGCATTGCCTAGCGCTGCGTTGTCGTGCCTTAGCCTTGTTTCCCCTTGCCGTGCCGTTCCTTCGGTTACCCTTGCCTTGCCTTGCTTTGCCTTGCCTTCCTTGCCTTCCGTTACTCTTTGCTTGCCTTCCGTGCATTGCCTAGCCTTGCGTTGTCGTGCTTTAGCCTTTTTTCACCTTGCCATAGACTTGCTTGCGTTGCCTTGCTTTGCCTTGCATTCCTTGCCTTCCGTTACTCTTTGCTTGCCTTCCGTGCATTGTCTAGCCTTGCGTTGTCGTTCCTTAGCCTTGCCAAGCCTGACCGTGCCTTGCATTGCGTTACCCTTTACTTGCCTTGCCGTGCAGTGCATAGCCGTGCGTTGTCGTGCATTAGCCTTGCATTGCCTCACCGTGCATTGCCTTGCGTTACCCTTTCCTTGCCTTGCCGTTCATTGCCTAGCCGTGCGTTGTGGTGCCATAGCCTTGTTTCACCTTGCTATAGCCTTGCTTGCGTTGCCTTGCTTTGCCTTGCCTTTCTTGCCTTCCGTTACTCTTTGCTTGCTTTCCGTGCATTGCGTAGCCTTGCGTTGCCGTGCTTTAGCCTTTTTTCACCTTGCCATAGGCTTCCTTGCGTTGCCTTGTTTTGCCTTGCATTCCTTGCCTTCCGTTACTCTTTGCGTGCCTTCCGTGCATTGTCTAGACTTGCGTTGTCGTTCCTTTGCCTTGCCTCGCCTGACCGTGCCTTGACTTGCGTTACCCTTTCCTTGCCTTGCCGTGCATTGCCTAGCCGTGCGTTGTCGTGCATTAGCCTTGCCTTGCCGCACCGTGCCTTGCCTTGCGTTACCCTTTCCTTGCCTTGCCGTGCATTGCCTAGCCGTGCGTTGTCGTGCATTAACCTTGCCTTGCCTCACCGTGGCTTGCCTTGCGTTACCCTTTCCTTGCCTTGCCGTGCATTGCCTAGCCGTGCGTTGTCGTGCCTTAGCCATGTTTCCCCTTGCCGTGCGTTTCCTTCCGTTACCCTTGCCTTGCCTTGCTTTCCCTTGCCTTCCTTGCCTTCCGTTACTCTTTGCTTGCCTTCCCTGGATTGCCTAGCCTTGCGTTGTCGTGCCTTAGCCTTTTTTCACCTTGCCATAGCCTTGCTTGCGTTCCCTTGCTTTTCCTTGCATTCCTTGCCTTCCGTTACTCTTTGCTTGCCTTCCGTGCATTGCCTAGCCTTGCGTTGTCATTCCTTAGCCTTGCCTCGCCTGACCGTGCCTTGCCTTGCGTTACCCTTTCCTTGCCTTGCCGTGCATTGCCTAGCCGTGCGTTGTCGTGCCTTAGCCTTGCCTCGCCTATCAGTGCCTTCCCTTGCGTTACCCCTTCCTTGCCTTGCCGTGCATTGCCTAACCGTGCGTTTTCGTGCCTTAGCCTTTTTTCACCTTGCCTTAGCATTGCTTGCGTTGCCATGCTTTGCCTTGCCTTCCTTGCCTTCCGTTACTCTTTCCTTACCTTGCCGTGCATTGCCTAGCCGTGCGTTGTCGTGTATTAGCCTTGCCTTGCCTCACCGTGCCTTGCCTTGCGTTACCCTTTCCTTGCCTTCCCGTGCATTGCCTAGTCCTGCGTTCTCGTGCCTTAGCCTTGGTTCCCCTTGCCGTGCCGTGCCTTTTGTTACACTTGCCTTCCCTTGCTTTGCCTTGCCTTCCTTGCCTTCCGTTACTCTTTGCTTGCCTTCCGTGCATTGCCTAGCCTTGCGTTGTCGTGCCTTAGCCTTGCCTCGCCTGACCGTGCCTTGCCTTGCGTTAGCCTTTCCTTGCCTTGCCGTGCATTGCCTAGCCGTGCGTTGTCGTGAATTAGCCTTGCCTTGCCTCAACGTGCCTTGCCTTGCGTTACCCTTTCCTTGCCTTGCCATGCATTGCCTAGCCGTGCGTTGTCGTGCCTTAGCCTTGTTTCCCCTTGCCGTGCCTTGCCTTTTGTTATACTTGCCTTGCGTGGATTTGCCTTGCCTTCCTTTCCTTCCGTTACTCTTTCCTTGCCTTACCGTGCACTGCCTAGCCGTGCGTTGTCGTGCATTAGCCTAGCCTTGCCTCACCGTGCCTTGCCTTGCGTTACCCTTTCCTTGCCTTGCCGTGCATTGCCTAGCCGTGCGTTGTCGTGCCTTAGCTTTGTTTCACCTTGCTATAGCCTTGCTTGCGTTGCCTTTCTTTGCCTTGCCTTCCTTGCCTTCCGTTACTCTTTGCTTGCCTTCCGTGCTTTGCCTAGCCTTGCGTTGCCGTGCCTTCGCCTTTTTTCACCTTGCCATAGCCTTGCTTGCGTTGCCTTGCTTTGCCTTGCATTCCTTGCCTTCCGTTACTCTTTGCTTGCATTCCGTGCATTGCCTAGCCTTGTATTGTCGTGCATTAGCCTTGGCTTGCCTCACCGTGCCTTGCCTTGCGTTACCCTTTCCTTGCCTGGCCGTGCATTGCCTAGCCGTGCGTTGTCGTGCCTTAGCCTTGTTTCCCCTTGCCGTGCCGTGCCTTTTGTTACACTTGCCTTGCCTTGCTTTGCCTTGCCTTCCTTTCCTTCCTTTACTCTTTCCCTGCCTAGCCGTGCACTGCCTAGCCTTGCGTTGTCGTGCATTAGCCTTCCCTCGCCTGACAGTGCCTTGCCTTGCGTTACCCTTTCCTTGCTTTGCCGTGCATTGCCTAGTCCTGCGTTGTCGTGCCTTAGCCTTGTTTCCCCTTGCCGTGCCGTTCCTTCCGTTACCCTTGCCTTGCCTTGCTTTGCCTTGCCTTCCTTGCCTTCCGTTACTCTTTGCTTGCCTTCCGTGCATTGCGTAGCCTTGCGTTGTCGTGCTTTAGCCTTTTTTCACCTTGCCATAGCCTTGCTTGCGTTGCCTTGCTTTGCCTTGCATTCCTTGCCTTCCGTTACTCTTTGCTTGCCTTCCGTGCATTGCCTAGCCTTGCATTGTCGTGCCTTAGCCTTGCCTCGTCTGACCGTGCCTTCCCTTGCGTTACCCTTTCCTTGCCTTGCCGTGCATTGCCTAGCCGTGCGTTGTCGTGCATTAGCCTTGCCTTGCGTCACCGTGCCTTGCCTTGCGTTACCCTTTCCTTGCCTTGCCGTGCACTGCCTATCCGTGCGTTGTCGTGCCTTAGCCTTGTTTCCCCTTGCCGTGCGTTTCCTTCCGTTACCCTTGCCTTGCCTTGCTTTCCCTTGCCTTCCTTGCCTTCCGTTACTCTTTGCTTGCCTTCCGTGGATTGCCTAGCCTTGCGTTGTCGTGCCTTAGCCTTTTTTCACCTTGCCGTAGCCTTGCTTGCGTTCCCTTGCTTTGCCTTGCATTCCTTGCCTTCCGTTACTCTTTGCTAGCCTTCCGTGCATTGCCTAGCCTTGCGTTGTCATTCCTTAGCCTTGCCTCGCCTGACCGTGCCTTGCCTTGCGTTACCCTTTCCTTGCCTTGCCGTGCATTGCCTAGCCGTGCGTTGTCGTGCCTTAGCCTTTCCTCGCCTATCAGTGCCTTGCCTTGCGTTACCCCTTCCTTGCCTTCCCGTGCATTGCCTAACCGTGCGTTCTCGTGCCTTAGCCTTGTTTCACCTTGCCTTAGCATTGCTTGCGTTGCCATGCTTTGCCTTGCCTTCCTTGCCTTCCGTTACTCTTTCCTTACCTTGCCGTGCATTGCCTAGCCGTGCGTTGTCGTGTATTAGCCTTGCCTTGCCTCACCGTGCCTTGCCTTGCGTTACCCTTTCCTTGCCTTCCCGTGCATTGCCTAGTCCTGCGTTCTCGTGCCTTAGCCTTGGTTCCCCTTGCCGTGCCGTGCCTTTTGTTACACTTGCCTTGCCTTGCTTTGCCTTGCCTTCCTTGCCTTCCGTTACTCTTTGCTTGCCTTCCGTGCATTGCCTAGCCTTGCGTTGTCGTGCCTTAGCCTTGCCTCGCCTGACCGTGCCTTGCCTTGCGTTAGCCTTTCCTTGCCTTGCCGTGCATTGCCTAGCCGTGCGTTGTCGTGAATTAGCCTTGCCTTGCCTCAACGTGCCTTGCCTTGCGTTACCCTTTCCTTGCCTTGCCATGCATTGCCTAGCCGTGCGTTGTCGTGCCTTAGCCTTGTTTCCCCTTGCCGTGCCTTTCCTTTTGTTATACTTGCCTTGCGTGGATTTGCCTTGCCTTCCTTTCCTTCCGTTACTCTTTCCTTGCCTTACCGTGCACTGCCTAGCCGTGCGTTGTCGTGCATTAGCCTTGCCTTGCCTCACCGTGCCTTGCCTTGCGTTACCCTTTCTTTGCCTTGCCGTGCATTGCCTAGCCGTGCGTTGTCGTGCCTTAGCTTTGTTTCACCTTGCTATAGCCTTGCTTTGCCTTGCCTTCCTTGCCTTCCGTTACTCTTTGCTTGCCTTCCGTGCATTGTCTAGCCTTGCGTTGTCGTTCCTTAGCCTTGCCAAGCCTGACCGTGCCTTGCATTGCGTTACCCTTTCCTTGCCTTGCCGTGCATTGCCTAGCCGTGCGTTGTCGTGCATTAGCCTTGCATTGCCTCACCGTGCATTGCCTTGCGTTACCCTTTCCTTGCCTTGCCGTTCATTGCCTAGCCGTGCGTTGTCGTGCATTAGCCTTGCATTGCCTCACCGTGCATTGCCTTGCGTTACCCTTTCCTTGCCTTGCCGTTCATTGCCTAGCCGTGCGTTGTGGTGCCATAGCCTTGTTTCACCTTGCTATAGCCTTGCTTGCGTTGCCTTGCTTTGCCTTGCATTCCTTGCCTTCCGTTACTCTTTGCTTGCCTTCCGTGCATTGTCTAGCCTTGCGTTGTCGTTCCTTAGCCTTGCCAAGCCTGACCGTGCCTTGCATTGCGTTACCCTTTCCTTGCCTTGCCGTGCATTGCCTAGCCGTGCGTTGTCGTGCATTAGCCTTGCACTGCCTCACCGTGCATTGCCTTGCGTTACCCTTTCCTTGCCTTGCCGTGCATTGCCTAGCCGTGCGTTGTCGTGCCTTAGCCTTGTTTCCCCTGGCCGTGCGTTTCCTTCCGTTACCCTTGCCTTGCCTTGCTTTCCCTTGCCTTCCTTGCCTTCCGTTACTCTTTGCTTGCCTTCCCTGGATTGCCTAGCCTTGCGTTGTCGTGCCTTAGACTTTTTTCACCTTGCCATAGCCTTGCTTGCGTTCCCTTGCTTTGCCTTGCATTCCTTGCCTTCCGTTACTCTTTGCTTGCCTTCCGTGCATTGCCTAGCCTTGCGTTGTCATTCCTTAGCCTTGCCTCGCCTGACCGTGCCTTGCCTTGCGTTACCCTTTCCTTGCCTTGCCGTGCATTGCCTAGCCGTGCGTTGTCGTGCCTTAGCCTTGCCTCGCCTATCAGTGCCTTCCTTTGCGTTACCCCTTCCTTGCCTTGCCGTGCATTGCCTAACCGTGCGTTCTCGTGCCTTAGCCTTTTTTCACCTTGCCTTAGCATTGCTTGCGTTGCCATGCTTTGCCTTGCATTCCTTGCCTTCCGTTACTCTTTCCTTACCTTGCCGTGCATTGCCTAGCCGTGCGTTGTCGTGTATTAGCCTTGCCTTGCCTCACCGTGCCTTGCCTTGCGTTACCCTTTCCTTGCCTTCCCGTGCATTGCCTAGTCCTGCGTTCTCGTGCCTTAGCCTTGGTTCCCCTTGCCGTGCCGTGCCTTTTGTTACACTTGCCTTGCCTTGCTTTGCCTTGCCTTCCTTGCCTTCCGTTACTCTTTGCTTGCCTTCCGTGCATTGCCTAGCCTTGCGTTGTCGTGCCTTAGCCTTGCCTCGCCTGACCGTGCCTTGCCTTGCGTTAGCCTTTCCTTGCCTTGCCGTGCATTGCCTAGCCGTGCGTTGTCGTGAATTAGCCTTGCCTTGCCTCAACGTGCCTTGCCTTGCGTTACCCTTTCCTTGCCTTGCCATGCATTGCCTAGCCGTGCGTTGTCGTGCCTTAGCCTTGTTTCCCCTTGCCGTGCCTTGCCTTTTGTTATACTTGCCTTGCGTGGATTTGCCTTGCCTTCCTTTCCTTCCGTTACTCTTTCCTTGCCTTACCGTGCACTGCCTAGCCGTGCGTTGTCGTGCATTAGCCTAGGTTGCCTCACCGTGCCTTGCCTTGCGTTACCCTTTCCTTGCCTTGCCGTGCATTGCCTAGCCGTGCGTTGTCGTGCCTTAGCTTTGTTTCACCTTGCTATAGCCTTGCTTGCGTTGCCTTTCTTTGCCTTGCCTTCCTTGCCTTCCGTTACTCTTTGCTTGCCTTCCGTGCTTTGCCTAGCCTTGCGTTGCCGTGCCTTCGCCTTTTTTCACCTTGCCATAGCCTTGCTTGCGTTGCCTTGCTTTGCCTTGCATTCCTTGCCTTCCGTTACTCTTTGCTTGCCTTCCGTGCATTGCCTATCCTTGTATTGTCGTGCATTAGCCTTGGCTTGCCTCACCGTGCCTTGCCTTGCGTTACCCTTTCCTTGCCTGGCCGTGCATTGCCTAGCCGTGCGTTACCGACCCTTCGCCTTGTTTCCCCTTGCCGTGCCGTGCCTTTTGTTACACTTGCCTTGCCTTGCTTTGCCTTGCCTTCCTTTCCTTCCTTTACTCTTTCCCTGCCTAGCCGTGCACTGCCTAGCCTTGCGTTGTCGTGCATTAGCCTTCCCTCGCCTGACAGTGCCTTGCCTTGCGTTACCCTTTCCTTGCCTTGCCGTGCATTGCCTAGTCCTGCGTTGTCGTGCCTTACCCTTGTTTCCCCTTGCCGTGCCGTTCATTCCGTTACCCTTGCCTTGCCTTGCTTTGCCTTGCCTTCCTTGCCTTCCGTTACTCTTTGCTTGCCTTCCGTGCATTGCCTAGCCTTGCGTTGTCGTGCCTTAGCCTTGCCTCGCCTGACCGTGCCTTGCCTTGCGTTAGCCTTTCCTTGCCTTGCCGTGCATTGCCTAGCCGTGCGTTGTCGTGAATTAGCCTTGCCTTGCCTCAACGTGCCTTGCCTTGCGTTACCCTTTCCTTGCCTTGCCATGCATTGCCTAGCCGTGCGTTGTCGTGCCTTAGCCTTGTTTCCCCTTGCCGTGCCTTGCCTTTTGTTATACTTGCCTTGCGTGGATTTGCCTTGCCTTCCTTTCCTTCCGTTACTCTTTCCTTGCCTTACCGTGCACTGCCTAGCCGTGCGTTGTCGTGCATTAGCCTAGCCTTGCCTCACCGTGCCTTGCCTTGCGTTACCCTTTCCTTGCCTTGCCGTGCATTGCCTAGCCGTGCGTTGTCGTGCCTTAGCTTTGTTTCACCTTGCTATAGCCTTGCTTGCGTTGCCTTTCTTTGCCTTGCCTTCCTTCTCTTCCGTTACTCTTTGCTTGCCTTCCGTGCTTTGCCTAGCCTTGCGTTGCCGTGCCTTCGCCTTTTTTCACCTTGCCATAGCCTTGCTTGCGTTGCCTTGCTTTGCCTTGCATTCCTTGCCTTCCGTTACTCTTTGCTTGCCTTCCGTGCATTGCCTAGCCTTGTATTGTCGTGCATTAGCCTTGGCTTCCCTCACCGTGCCTTTCCTTGCCTGGCCGTGCATTGCCTAGCCGTGCGTTACCGACCCTTCGCCTTGTTTCCCCTTGCCGTGCCGTGCCTTTTGTTACACTTGCCTTGCCTTGCTTTGCCTTGCCTTCCTTTCCTTCCTTTACTCTTTCCCTGCCTAGCCGTGCACTGCCTAGCCTTGCGTTGTCGTGCATTAGCCTTCCCTCGCCTGACAGTGCCTTGCCTTGCGTTACCCTTTCCTTGCCTTGCCGTGCATTGCCTAGTCCTGCGTTGTCGTGCCTTACCCTTGTTTCCCCTTGCCGTGCCGTTCCTTCCGTTACCCTTGCCTTGCCTTGCTTTGCCTTGCCTTCCTTGCCTTCCGTTACTCTTTGCTTGCCTTCCGTGCATTGCCTAGCCTTGCGTTGTCGTGCTTTAGCCTTTTTTCACCTTGCCATAGCCTTGCTTGCGTTGCCTTGCTTTGCCTTGCATTCCTTGCCTTCCGTTACTCTTTGCTTGCCTTCCGTGCATTGTCTAGCCTTGCATTGTCGTGCCTTAGCCTTCCCTCGTCTGACCGTGCCTTCCCTTGCGTTACCCTTTCCTTGCCTTGCCGTGCATTGCCTAGCCGTGCGTTGTCGTGCATTAGCCTTGCCTTGCGTCACCGTGCCTTGCCTTGCGTTACCCTTTCCTTGCCTTGCCGTGCATTGCCTATCCGTGCGTTGTCGTGCCTTAGCCTTGTTTCCCCTTGCCGTGCGTTTCCTTCCGTTACCCTTGCCTTGCCTTGCTTTCCCTTGCCTTCCTTGCCTTCAGTTACTCTTTGCTTGCCTTCCGTGGATTGCCTAGCCTTGCGTTGTCGTGCCTTAGCCATTTTCACCTTGCCGTAGCCTTGCTTGCGTTCCCTTGCTTTGCCTTGCATTCCTTGCCTTCCGTTACTCTTTGCTTGCCTTCCGTGCATTGCCTAGCCTTGCGTTGTCATTCCTTAGCCTTGCCTCGCCTGACCGTGCCTTGCCTTGCGTTACCCTTTCCTTGCCTTGCCGTGCATTGCCTAGCCGTGCGTTGTCGTGCCTTAGCGTTTCCTCGCCTATCAGTGCCTTGCCTTGCGTTACCCCTTCCTTGCCTTCCCGTGCATTGCCTAAACGTGCGTTCTCGTGCCTTAGCCTTGTTTCACCTTGCCTTAGCATTGCTTGCGTTGCCATGCTTTGCCTTGCCTTCCTTGCCTTCCGTTACTCTTTCCTTACCTTGCCGTGCATTGCCTAGCCGTGCGTTGTCGTGTATTAGCCTTGCCTTGCCTCACCGTGCCTTGCCTTGCGTTACCCTTTCCTTGCCTTCCCGTGCATTGCCTAGTCCTGCGTTCTCGTGCCTTAGCCTTGGTTCCCCTTGCCGTGCCGTGCCTTTTGTTACACTTGCCTTGCCTTGCTTTGCCTTGCCTTCCTTGCCTTCCGTTACTCTTTGCTTGCCTTCCGTGCATTGCCTAGCCTTGCGTTGTCGTGCCTTAGCCTTGCCTCGCCTGACCGTGCCTTGCTTTGCGTTAGCCTTTCCTTGCCTTGCCGTGCATTGCCTAGCCGTGCGTTGTCGTGAATTAGCCTTGCCTTGCCTCAACGTGCCTTGCCTTGCGTTACCCTTTCCTTGCCTTGCCATGCATTGCCTAGCCGTGCGTTGTCGTGCCTTAGCCTTGTTTCCCCTTGCCGTGCCTTGCCTTTTGTTATACTTGCCTTGCGTGGATTTGCCTTGCCTTCCTTTCCTTCCGTTACTCTTTCCTTGCCTTACCGTGCACTGCCTAGCCGTGCGTTGTCGTGCATTAGCCTTGCCTTGCCTCACCGTGCCTTGCCTTGCGTTACCCTTTCCTTGCCTTGCCGTGCATTGCCTAGCCGTGCGTTGTCGTGCCTTAGCTTTGTTTCACCTTGCTATAGCCTTGCTTTGCCTTGCCTTCCTTGCCTTCCGTTACTCTTTGCTTGCCTTCCGTGCATTGCCTAGCCTTGCGTTGTCGTGCTTTAGCCTTTTTTCACCTTGCCATAGCCTTGCTTGCGTTGCCTTGCTTTGCCTTGCATTCCTTGCCTTCCGTTACTCTTTGCTTGCCTTCCGTGCATTGTCTAGCCTTGCGTTGTCGTTCCTTAGCCTTGCCAAGCCTGACCGTGCCTTGCATTGCGTTACCCTTTCCTTGCCTTGCCGTGCATTGCCTAGCCGTGCGTTGTCGTGCATTAGCCTTGCCTTGCGTCACCGTGCCTTGCCTTGCGTTACCCTTTCCTTGCCTTGCCGTGCATTGCCTAGCCGTGCGTTGTCGTGCCTTAGCCTTGTTTCCCCTTGCCGTGCGTTTCCTTCCGTTACCCTTGCCTTGCCTTGCTTTCCCTTGCCTTCCTTGCCTTCCGTTACTCTTTGCTTGCCTTCCGTGGATTGCCTAGCCTTGCGTTGTCGTGCCTTAGCCTTTTTTCACCTTGCCGTAGCCTTGCTTGCGTTCCCTTGCTTTGCCTTGCATTCCTTGCCTTCCGTTACTCTTTGCTTGCCTTCCGTGCATTGCCTAGCCTTGCGTTGTCATTCCTTAGCCTTGCCTCGCCTGACCGTGCCTTGCCTTGCGTTACCCTTTCCTTGCCTTGCCGTGCATTGCCTAGCCGTGCGTTGTCGTGCCTTAGCGTTTCCTCGCCTATCAGTGCCTTGCCTTGCGTTACCCCTTCCTTGCCTTCCCGTGCATTGCCTAAACGTGCGTTCTCGTGCCTTAGCCTTGTTTCACCTTGCCTTAGCATTGCTTGCGTTGCCATGCTTTGCCTTGCCTTCCTTGCCTTCCGTTACTCTTTCCTTACCTTGCCGTGCATTGCCTAGCCGTGCGTTGTCGTGTATTAGCCTTGCCTTGCCTCACCGTGCCTTGCCTTGCGTTACCCTTTCCTTGCCTTCCCGTGCATTGCCTAGTCCTGCGTTCTCGTGCCTTAGCCTTGGTTCCCCTTGCCGTGCCGTGCCTTTTGTTACACTTGCCTTGCCTTGCTTTGCCTTGCCTTCCTTGCCTTCCGTTACTCTTTGCTTGCCTTCCGTGCATTGCCTAGCCTTGCGTTGTCGTGCCTTAGCCTTGCCTCGCCTGACCGTGCCTTGCTTTGCGTTAGCCTTTCCTTGCCTTGCCGTGCATTGCCTAGCCGTGCGTTGTCGTGAATTAGCCTTGCCTTGCCTCAACGTGCCTTGCCTTGCGTTACCCTTTCCTTGCCTTGCCATGCATTGCCTAGCCGTGCGTTGTCGTGCCTTAGCCTTGTTTCCCCTTGCCGTGCCTTGCCTTTTGTTATACTTGCCTTGCGTGGATTTGCCTTGCCTTCCTTTCCTTCCGTTACTCTTTCCTTGCCTTACCGTGCACTGCCTAGCCGTGCGTTGTCGTGCATTAGCCTTGCCTTGCCTCACCGTGCCTTGCCTTGCGTTACCCTTTCCTTGCCTTGCCGTGCATTGCCTAGCCGTGCGTTGTCGTGCCTTAGCTTTGTTTCACCTTGCTATAGCCTTGCTTTGCCTTGCCTTCCTTGCCTTCCGTTACTCTTTGCTTGCCTTCCGTGCATTGCCTAGCCTTGCGTTGTCGTGCTTTAGCCTTTTTTCACCTTGCCATAGCCTTGCTTGCGTTGCCTTGCTTTGCCTTGCATTCCTTGCCTTCCGTTACTCTTTGCTTGCCTTCCGTGCATTGTCTAGCCTTGCGTTGTCGTTCCTTAGCCTTGCCAAGCCTGACCGTGCCTTGCATTGCGTTACCCTTTCCTTGCCTTGCCGTGCATTGCCTAGCCGTGCGTTGTCGTGCATTAGCCTTGCATTGCCTCACCGTGCATTGCCTTGCGTTACCCTTTCCTTGCCTTGCCGTTCATTGCCTAGCCGTGCGTTGTGGTGCCATAGCCTTGTTTCACCTTGCTATAGCCTTGCTTGCGTTGCCTTGCTTTGCCTTGCCTTCCTTGCCTTCCGTTACTCTTTGCTTGCTTTCCGTGCATTCCGTAGCCTTGCGTTGCCGTGCTTTAGCCTTTTTTCACCTTGCCATAGACTTGCTTGCGTTGCCTTGCTTTGCCTTGCATTCCTTGCCTTCCGTTACTCTTTGCGTGCCTTCCGTGCATTGTCTAGCCTTGCGTTGTCGTTCCTTAGCCTTGCCTCGCCTGACCGTGCCTTGACTTGCGTTACCCTTTCCTTGCCTTGCTGTGCATTGCCTAGCCGTGCGTTGTCGTGCATTAGCCTTGCCTTGCCGCACCGTGCCTTGCCTTGCGTTACCCTTTCCTTGCCTTGCCGTGCATTGCCTAGCCGTGCGTTGTCGTGCCTTAGCTTTGTTTCACCTTGCTATAGACTTGCTTGCGTTGCCTTTCTTTGCCTTGCCTTCCTTGCCTTCCGTTACTCTTTGCTTGTCTTCCATGCATTGCCTAGCCTTGCGTTGTCGTGCCTTAGCCTTTTTTCACCTTGCCATAGCCTTGCTTGCGTTGCCTTGCTTTGCCTTGCATTCCTTGCCTTCCGTTACTCTTTGCTTGCCTTCCGTGCATTGCCTAGCCTTGCATTGTCGTGCCTTAGCCTTGCCTCGTCTGACCGTGCCTTCCCTTGCGTTACCCTTTCCTTGCCTTGCCGTGCATTGCCTAGCCGTGCGTTGTCGTGCATTAGCCTTGCCTTGCCTCACCGTGCCTTGCCTTGCGTTACCCTTTCCTTGCCTTGCCGTGCATTGCCTAGCCGTGCGTTGTCGTGCCTTAGCCTTGTTTCCCCTTGCCGTGCGTTTCCTTCCGTTACCCTTGCCTTGCCTTGCTTTCCCTTGCCTTCCTTGCCTTCCGTTACTCTTTGCTTGCCTTCCCTGGATTGCCTAGCCTTGCGTTGTCGTGCCTTAGCCTTTTTTCACCTTGCCATAGCCTTGCTTGCGTTGCCTTGCTTTGCCTTGCATTCCTTGCCTTCCGTTACTCTTTGCTTGCCTTCCGTGCATTGCCTAGCCTTGCGTTGTCATTCCTTAGCCTTGCCTCGCCTGACCTTGCCTTGCCTTGCGTTACCCTTTCCTTGCCTTGCCGTGCATTGCCTAGCCGTGCGTTGTCGTGCCTTAGCCTTGCCTCGCCTATCAGTGCCTTGCCTTGCGTTACCCCTTCCTTGCCTTGCCGTGCATTGCCTAACCGTGCGTTCTCGTGCCTTAGCCTTGTTTCACCTTGCCTTAGCATTGCTTGCGTTGCCATGCTTTGCCTTGCCTTCCTTGCCTTCCGTTACTCTTTCCTTACCTTGCCGTGCATTGCCTAGCCGTGCGTTGTCGTGTATTAGCCTTGCCTTGCCTCACCGTGCCTTGCCTTGCGTTACCCTTTCCTTGCCTTCCCGTGCATTGCCTAGTCCAGCGTTCTCGTGCCTTAGCCTTGGTTCCCCTTGCCGTGCCGTGCCTTTTGTTACCCTTGTCTTGCCTTGCTTTCCCTTGCCTTCCTTGCCTTCCGTTACTCTTTGCTTGCCTTCCGTGCATTGCCTAGCCTTGCGTTGTCGTGCCTTAGCCTTGCCTCGCCTGACCGTGCCTTGCCTTGCGTTAGCCTTTCCTTGCCTTGCCGTGCATTGCCTAGCCGTGCGTTGTCGTGAATTAGCCTTGCCTTGCCTCAACGTGCCTTGCCTTGCGTTACCCTTTCCTTGCCTTGCCATGCATTGCCTAGCCGTGCGTTATCGTGCCTTAGCCTTGTTTCCCCTTGCCGTGCCTTGCCTTTTGTTATACTTGCCTTGCGTGGATTTGCCTTGCCTTCCTTTCCTTCCATTACTCTTTCCTTGCCTTACCGTGCACTGCCTAGCCGTGCGTTGTCGTGCATTAGCCTTGCCTTGCCTCACCGTGCCTTGCCTTGCGTTACCCTTTCCTTGCCTTGCCGTGCATTGCCTAGCCGTGCGTTGTCGTGCCTTAGCTTTGTTTCACCTTGCTATAGCCTTGCTTGCGTTTCCTTTCTTTGCCTTGCCTTCCTTGCCTTCCGTTACTCTTTGCTTGCCTTCCGTGCATTGCCTAGCCTTGCGTTGCCGTGCCTTCGCCTTTTTTCACCTTGCCATAGCCTTGCTTGCGTTGCCTTGCTTTGCCTTGCATTCCTTGCCTTCCGTTACTCTTTGCTTGCCTTCCGTTTATTGCCTAGCCTTGTATTGTCGTGCATTATCCTTGGCTTGCCTCACCGTGCCTTGCCTTGCGTTACCCGTTCCTTGCCTGGCCGTGCATTGCCTAGCCGTGCGTTACCGACCCTTCGCCTTGTTTCCCCTTGCCGTGCCGTGCCTTTTGTTACACTTGCTTTGCCTTGCTTTGCCTTGCCTTCCTTTCCTTCCTTTACTCTTTCCCTGCCTAGCCGTGCACTGCCTAGCCTTGCGTTGTCGTGCATTAGCCTTCCCTCGCCTGACAGTGCCTTGCCTTGCCTTACCCTTTCCTTGCCTTGCCGTGCATTGCCTAGTCCTGCGTTGTCGTGCCTTAGCCTTGTTTCCCCTTGCCGTGCCGTTCCTTCCGTTACCCTTGCCTTGCCTTGCTTTGCCTTGCCTTCCTTGCCTTCCGTTACTCTTTGCTTGCCTTCCGTGCATTGCCTAGACTTGCGTTGTCGTGCCTTAGCCTTTTTTCACCTTGCCATAGCCTTGCTTGCGTTGCCTTGCTTTGCCTTGCATTCCTTGCCTTCCGTTACTCTTTGCTTGCCTTCCGTGCATTGCCTAGCCTTGCATTGTCGTGCCTTAGCCTTGCCTCGTCTGACCGTGCCTTCCCTTGCGTTACCCTTTCCTTGCCTTGCCGTGCATTGCCTAGCCGTGCGTTGTCGTGCATTAGCCTTGCCTTGCCTCACCGTGCCTTGCCTTGCGTTACCCTTTCCTTGGCTGGCCGTGCATTGCCTAGACTTGCGTTGCCGTGCCTTTGCCTTGTTTCCCCTTGCCGAGGCGTTCCTTCTGTTACCCTTGCATTGCCTTGATTTCCCTTGCCTTCCTTGCCTTCCGTTACTCTTTACTTGCCTTCCGTGCATTGCCTAGCCTTGCGTTGTCCTGCCTTAGCCTTGCCTTATCTGACCGTGCCTTCCCTTGCGTTACCCTTTCCTTGCCTTGCCGTGCATTGCCTAGCCGTGCGTTGTCGTGCTTTAGCCTTGATACCCGTTGCCGTGCGTTTCCTTCCGTTACCCTTGCCTTGCCTTGCTTTCCCTTGCCTTCCTTGCCTTCCGTTCCTCTTTGTTTGCGTTCCGTGCATTGCCTAGCCTTGCGTTGTCGTGCCTTAGCCTTGCCTCGTCTGACCGTGCCTTCCCTTGCGTTACCCTTTCCTTGCCTTGCCGTGCATTGCCTAGCCGAGCGATGTCGTGCCTTAGCCTTGTTTCCCCTTGCCGTGCCTTTCCTTCCGGTACCCTTGCCTTGCCTTGCTTTCCCTTGCCTTCCTTGCCTTCCGTTACTCTTTGCTTGCCTTCCGTGCATTGCGTAGCCTTGCGTTGTCGTGCTTTAGCCTTTTTTCACCTTGCCATAGCCTTGCTTGCGTTGCCTTGCTTTGCCTTGCATTCCTTGCCTTCCGTTACTCTTTCCTTGCCTTCCGTGCAATGTCTAGCCTTGCGTTGTCGTTCCTTAGCCTTGTCTCGCCTGACCGTGCCTTGCCTTGCGTTACCCTTTCCTTGCCTTGCCGTGCATTGCCTAGCCGTGCGTTGTCGTGCATTAGCCTTGCCTTGCCTCACCGTGCATTGCCTTGCGTTACCCTTTCCTTGCCTTGCCGTGCATTGCCTAGCCGTGCGTTGTCGTGCCTTAGCTTTGTTTCACCTTGCTATAGCCTTGCTTGCGTTGCCTTTCTTTGCCTTGCCTTCCTTGCCTTCCGTTACTCTTTGCTTGCCTTCCGTGCATTGCCTAGCCTTGCGTTGCCGTGCCTTCGCCTTTTTTCACCTTGCCATAGCCTTGCTTGCGTTGCCTTGCTTTGCCTTGCATTCCTTGCCTTCCGTTACTCTTTCCTTGCCTTCCGTGCATTGTCTAGCCTTGCGTTGTCGTTCCTTAGCCTTGCCTCGCCTGACCGTGCCTTGACTTGCGTTACCCTTTCCTTGCCTTGCTGTGCATTGCCTAGCCGTGCGTTGTCGTGCATTAGCCTTGCCTTGCCGCACCGTGCCTTGCCTTGCGTTACCCTTTCCTTGCCTTGCCGTGCATTGCCTAGCCGTGCGTTGTCGTGCCTTAGCTTTGTTTCACCTTGCTATAGACTTGCTTGCGTTGCCTTTCTTTGCCTTGCCTTCCTTGCCTTCCGTTACTCTTTGCTTGTCTTCCGTGCATTGCCTAGCCTTGCGTTGTCGTGCCTTAGCCTTTTTTCACCTTGCCATAGCCTTGCTTGCGTTGCCTTGCTTTGCCTTGCATTCCTTGCCTTCCGTTACTCTTTGCTTGCCTTCCGTGCATTGCCTAGCCTTGCATTGTCGTGCCTTAGCCTTGCCTCGTCTGACCGTGCCTTCCCTTGCGTTACCCTTTCCTTGCCTTGCCGTGCATTGCCTAGCCGTGCGTTGTCGTGCATTAGCCTTGCCTTGCCTCACCGTGCCTTGCCTTGCGTTACCCTTTCCTTGCCTTGCCGTGCATTGCCTAGCCGTGCGTTGTCGTACCTTAGCCTTGTTTCCCCTTGCCGTGCGTTTCCTTCCGTTACCCTTGCCTTGCCTTGCTTTGCCTTGCATTCCTTGCCTTCCGTTACTCTTTGCTTGCCTTCCGTGCATTGCCTAGCCTTGCGTTGTCATTCCTTAGCCTTGCCTCGCCTGACCGTGCCTTGCCTTGCGTTACCCTTTCTTTGCCTTGCCGTGCATTGCCTAGCCGTGCGTTGTCGTGCCTTAGCCTTGCCTCGCCTATCAGTGCCTTGCCTTGCGTTACCCCTTCCTTGCCTTGCCGTGCATTGCCTAACCGTGCGTTCTCGTGCCTTAGCCTTGTTTCACCTTGCCTTAGCATTGCTTGCGTTGCCATGCTTTGCCTTGCCTTCCTTGCCTTCCGTTACTCTCTCCTTACCTTGCCGTGCATTGCCTAGCCGTGCGTTGTCGTGCATTAGCCTTGCCTTGCCTCACCGTGCCTTGCCTTGCGTTACCCTTTCCTTGCCTTCCCGTGCATTGCCTAGTCCTGCGTTCTCGTGCCTTAGCCTTGGTTCCCCTTGCCGTGCCGTGCCTTTTGTTACACTTGCCTTGCCTTGCTTTGCCTTGCCTTCCTTGCCTTCCGTTACTCTTTGCTTGCCTTCCGTGCATTGCCTAGCCTTGCGTTGTCGTGCCTTAGCCTTGCCTCGCCTGACCGTGCCTTGCCTTGCGTTAGCCTTTCCTTGCCTTGCCGTGCATTGCCTAGCCGTGCGTTGTCGTGAATTAGCCTTGCCTTGCCTCAACGTGCCTTGCCTTGCGTTACACTTTCCTTGCCTTACCATGCATTGCCTAGCCTTGCGTTGTCGTGCCTTAGCCTTGCCTCGTCTGACCGTGCCTTCCCTTGCGTTACCCTTTCCTTGCCTTGCCGTGCATTGCCTAGCCGTGCGTTGTCGTGCATTAGCCTTGCCTTGCCTGACCGTGCCTTGCCTTGCGTTACCCTTTCCTTGGCTGGCCGTGCATTGCCTAGCCTTGCGTTGCCGTGCCTTTGCCTTGTTTCCCCTTGCCGAGGCGTTCCTTCTGTTACCCTTGCATTGCCTTGATTTCCCTTGCCTTCCTTGCCTTCCGTTACTCTTTACTTGCCTTCCGTGCATTGCCTAGCCTTGCGTTGTCCTGCCTTAGCCTTGCCTTATCTGACCGTGCCTTCCCTTGCGTTACCCTTTCCTTGCCTTGCCGTGCATTGCCTAGCCGTGCATTGTCGTGCCTTAGCCTTGATACCCGTTGCCGTGCGTTTCCTTCCGTTACCCTTGCCTTGCCTTGCTTTCCCTTGCCTTCCTTGCCTTCCGTTACTCTTTGCTTGCCTTCCGTGCATTGCCTAGCCTTGCGTTGTCGTGCCTTAGCCTTGCCTCGCCTGACAGTTCCTTGCCTTGCGTTACCCTTTCCTTGCATTGCCGTGCATTGCCTAGCCGTGCGTTGTCGTGCATTAGCCTTGTTTCCCCTTGCCGTGCGTTTCCTTCCCTTACCCTTGCCTTGCCTTGCTTTCCCTTGACTTCCTTGCCTTCCGTTCCTCTTTCTTTGAGTTCCGTGCATTGCCTAACCTTGCGTTGTCGTGCCTTAGCCTTTTTTCACCTTGCCATAGCCTTGCTTGCGTTGCCTTGCTTTGCCTTGCATTCCTTGCCTTCCGTTACTCTTTGCTTGCCTTCCGTGCATTGCCTAGCATTGCATTGTCGTGCCTTAGCCTTGCCTCGTCTGACCGTGCCTTCCCTTGCGTTACCCTTTCCTTGCCTTGCCGTGCATTGCCTAGCCGTGCGTTGTCGTGCATTAGCCTTGCCTTGCCTCACCGTGCCTTGCCTTGCGTTACCCTTTCCTTGCCTTGCCGTGCATTGCCTAGCCGTGCGTTGTCGTGCCTTAGCCTTGTTTCCCCTTGCCGTGCGTTTCCTTCCGTTACCCTTGCCTTGCCTTGCTTTCCCTTGCCTTCCTTGCCTTCCGTTACTCTTTGCTTGCCTTCCCTGGATTGCCTAGCCTTGCGTTGTCGTGCCTTAGCCTTTTTTCACCTTGCCATAGCCTTGCTTGCGTTCCCTTGCTTTGCCTTGCATTCCTTGCCTTCCGTTACTCTTTGCTTGCCTTCCGTGCATTGCCTAGCCTTGCGTTGTCGTGCCTTAGCCTTGCCTCGCCTAACCGTGCCTTGCCTTGCGTTAGCCTTTCCTTGCCTTGCCGTGCATTGCCTAGCCGTGCGTTGTCGTGAATTAGCCTTGCCTTGCCTCACCGTGCCTTGCCTTGCGTTACCCTTTCCTTGCCTTCCCGTGCATTGCCTAGTCCTGCGTTCTCGTGCCTTAGCCTTGGTTCCCCTTGCCGTGCCGTGCCTTTTGTTACACTTGCCTTGCCTTGCTTTGCCTTGCCTTCCTTGCCTTCCGTTACTCTTTGCTTGCCTTCCGTGCATTGCCTAGCCTTGCGTTGTCGTGCCTTAGCCTTTTTTCACCTTGCCATAGCCTTGCTTGCGTTCCCTTGCTTTGCCTTGCATTCCTTGCCTTCCGTTACTCTTTGCTTGCCTTCCGTGCATTGCCTAGCCTTGCGTTGTCGTGCCTTAGCCTTGCCTCGCCTAACCGTGCCTTGCCTTGCGTTAGCCTTTCCTTGCCTTGCCGTGCATTGCCTAGCCGTGCGTTGTCGTGAATTAGCCTTGCCTTGCCTCACCGTGCCTTGCCTTGCGTTACCCTTTCCTTGCCTTCCCGTGCATTGCCTAGTCCTGCGTTCTCGTGCCTTAGCCTTGGTTCCCCTTGCCGTGCCGTGCCTTTTGTTACACTTGCCTTGCCTTGCTTTGCCTTGCCTTCCTTGCCTTCCGTTACTCTTTGCTTGCCTTCCGTGCATTGCGTAGCCTTGCGTTGTCGTGCCTTAGCCTTGCCTCGCCTGACCGTGCCTTGACTTGCGTTAGCCTTTCCTTGCCTTGCCGTGCATTGCCTAGCCGTGCGTTGTCGTGCCTTAGCCTTGTTTCCCCTTGCCGTGCCTTGCCTTTGGTTATACTTGCCTTGCGTGGATTTGCCTTGCCTTCCTTTCCGTCCGTTACTCTTTCCTTGCCTTACCGTGCACTGCCTAGCCGTGCGTTGTCGTGCATTAGCCTTGCCTTGCCTCACCGTGCCTTGCCTTGCGTTACCCTTTCCTTGCCTTGCCGTGCATTGCCTTGCCGTGCGTTGTCGTGCCTTAGCTTTGTTTCACCTTGCTATAGCCTTGCTTGCGTTGCCTTTCTTTGCCTTGCCTTCCTTGCCTTCCTATACTCTTTGCTTGCCTTCCGTGCATTGCCTAGCCTTGCGTTGCCGTGCCTTCGCCTTTTTTCACCTTGCCATAGCCTTGCTTGCGTTGCCTTGCTTTGCCTTGCATTCCTTGCCTTCCGTTACTCTTTGCTTGCCTTCCGTGCATTGCCTAGCCTTGTATTGTCGTGCATTAGCCTTGGCTTGCCTCACCGTGCCTTGCCTTGCGTTACCCTTTCCTTGCCTGGCCGTGCATTGCCTAGCCGTGCGTTACCGTCCCTTCGCCTTGTTTCCCCTTGCCGTGCCGTGCCTTTTGTTACACTTGCCTTGCCTTGCTTTGCCTTGCCTTCCTTGCCTTCCGTTACTCTTTGCTTGCCTTCCGTGCATTGCCTAGCCTTGCATTGTCGTGCCTTAGCCTTGCCTCGTCTGACCGTGCCTTCCCTTGCGTTACCCTTTCCTTGCCTTGCCGTGCATTGCCTAGCCGTGCGTTTTCGTGCATTAGCCTTGCCTTGCCTCACCGTGCCTTGCCTTGCGTTACCCTTTCCTTGCCTTGCCGTGCATTGCCTAGCCGTGCGTTGTCGTGCCTTAGCCTTGTTTCCCCTTGCCGTGCGTTTCCCTCCGTTACCCTTGCCTTGCCTTGCTTTCCCTTGCCTTCCTTGCCTTCCGTTACTCTTTGCTTGCCTTCCGTGCATTGCCTAGCCTTGCGTTGTCGTGCCTTAGCCTTGCCTCGCCTGACCGTGCCTTGCCTTGCGTTAGCCTTTCCTTGCCTTGCCGTGCATTGCCTAGCCGTGCGTTGTCGTGAATTAGCCTTGCCTTGCCTCAACGTGCCTTGCCTTGCGTTACCCTTTCCTTGCCTTGCCATGCATTGCCTAGCCGTGCGTTGTCGTGCCTTAGCCTTGTTTCCCCTTGCCGTGCCTTGCCTTTTGTTATACTTGCCTTGCGTGGATTTGCCTTGCCTTCCTTTCCTTCCGTTACTCTTTCCTTGCCTTACCGTGCACTGCCTAGCCGTGCGTTGTCGTGCATTAGCCTTGCCTTGCCTCACCGTGCCTTGCCTTGCGTTACCCTTTCCTTGCCTTACCGTGCATTGCCTAGCCGTGCGTTGTCGTGCCTTAGCTTTGTTTCACCTTGCTATAGCCTTGCTTTGCCTTGCCTTCCTTGCCTTCCGTTACTCTTTGCTTGCCTTCCGTGCATTGTCTAGCCTTGCGTTGTCGTTCCTTAGCCTTGCCAAGCCTGACTGTGCCTTGCATTGCGTTACCCTTTCCTTGCCTTGCCGTGCATTGCCTAGCCGTGCGTTGTCGTGCATTAGCCTTGCATTGCCTCACCGTGCATTGCCTTGCGTTACCCTTTCCTTGCCTTGCCGTTCATTGCCTAGCCGTGCGTTGTGGTGCCATAGCCTTGTTTCACCTTGCTATAGCCTTGCTTGCGTTGCCTTGCTTTGCCTTGCATTCCTTGCCTTCCGTTACTCTTTGCTTGCCTTCCGTGCATTGTCTAGCCTTGCGTTGTCGTTCCTTAGCCTTGCCAAGCCTGACCGTGCCTTGCATTGCGTTACCCTTTCCTTGCCTTGCCGTGCATTGCCTAGCCGTGCGTTGTCGTGCATTAGCCTTGCACTGCCTCACCGTGCATTGCCTTGCGTTACCCTTTCCTTGCCTTGCCGTGCATTGCCTAGCCGTGCGTTGTCGTGCCTTAGCCTTGTTTCCCCTGGCCGTGCGTTTCCTTCCGTTACCCTTGCCTTGCCTTGCTTTCCCTTGCCTTCCTTGCCTTCCGTTACTCTTTGCTTGCCTTCCCTGGATTGCCTAGCCTTGCGTTGTCGTGCCTTAGACTTTTTTCACCTTGCCATAGCCTTGCTTGCGTTCCCTTGCTTTGCCTTGCATTCCTTGCCTTCCGTTACTCTTTGCTTGCCTTCCGTGCATTGCCTAGCCTTGCGTTGTCATTCCTTAGCCTTGCCTCGCCTGACCGTGCCTTGCCTTGCGTTACCCTTTCCTTGCCTTGCCGTGCATTGCCTAGCCGTGCGTTGTCGTGCCTTAGCCTTGCCTCGCCTATCAGTGCCTTCCCTTGCGTTACCCCTTCCTTGCCTTGCCGTGCATTGCCTAACCGTGCGTTCTCGTGCCTTAGCCTTTTTTCACCTTGCCTTAGCATTGCTTGCGTTGCCATGCTTTGCCTTGCATTCCTTGCCTTCCGTTACTCTTTCCTTACCTTGCCGTGCATTGCCTAGCCGTGCGTTGTCGTGTATTAGCCTTGCCTTGCCTCACCGTGCCTTGCCTTGCGTTACCCTTTCCTTGCCTTCCCGTGCATTGCCTAGTCCTGCGTTCTCGTGCCTTAGCCTTGGTTCCCCTTGCCGTGCCGTGCCTTTTGTTACACTTGCCTTGCCTTGCTTTGCCTTGCCTTCCTTGCCTTCCGTTACTCTTTGCTTGCCTTCCGTGCATTGCCTAGCCTTGCGTTGTCGTGCCTTAGCCTTGCCTCGCCTGACCGTGCCTTGACTTGCGTTAGCCTTTCTTTGCCTTGCCGTGCATTGCCTAGCCGTGCGTTGTCGTGCCTTAGCCTTGTTTCCCCTTGCCGTGCCTTGCCTTTGGTTATACTTGCCTTGCGTGGATTTGCCTTGCCTTCCTTTCCGTCCGTTCCTCTTTCCTTGCCTTACCGTGCACTGCCTAGCCGTGCGTTGTCGTGCATTAGCCTTGCCTTGCCTCACCGTGCCTTGCCTTGCGTTACCCTTTCCTTGCCTTGCCGTGCATTGCCTTGCCGTGCGTTGTCGTGCCTTAGCTTTGTTTCACCTTGCTATAGCCTTGCTTGCGTTGCCTTTCTTTGCCTTGCCTTCCTTGCCTTCCTATACTCTTTGCTTGCCTTCCGTGCATTGCCTAGCCTTGCGTTGCCGTGCCTTCGCCTTTTTTCACCTTGCCATAGCCTTGCTTGCGTTGCCTTGCTTTGCCTTGCATTCCTTGCCTTCCGTTACTCTTTGCTTGCCTTCCGTGCATTGCCTAGCCTTGTATTGTCGTGCATTAGCCTTGGCTTGCCTCACCGTGCCTTGCCTTGCGTTACCCTTTCCTTGCCTGGCCGTGCATTGCCTAGCCGTGCGTTACCGTCCCTTCGCCTTGTTTCCCCTTGCCGTGCCGTGCCTTTTGTTACACTTGCCTTGCCTTGCTTTGCCTTGCCTTCCTTGCCTTCCGTTACTCTTTGCTTGTCTTCCGTGCATTGCCTAGCCTTGCGTTGTCGTGCTTTAGCCTTTTTTCACCTTGCCATAGCCTTGCTTGCGTTGCCTTGCTTTGCCTTGCATTCCTTGCCTTCCGTTACTCTTTGCTTGCCTTCCGTGCATTGCCTAGCCTTGCATTGTCGTGCCTTAGCCTTGCCTCGTCTGACCGTGCCTTCCCTTGCGTTACCCTTTCCTTGCCTTGCCGTGCATTGCCTAGCCGTGCGTTTTCGTGCATTAGCCTTGCCTTGCCTCACCGTGCCTTGCCTTGCGTTACCCTTTCCTTGCCTTGCCGTGCATTGCCTAGCCGTGCGTTGTCGTGCCTTAGCCTTGTTTCCCCTTGCCGTGCGTTTCCCTCCGTTACCCTTGCCTTGCCTTGCTTTCCCTTGCCTTCCTTGCCTTCCGTTACTCTTTGCTTGCCTTCCGTGGATTGCCTAGCCTTGCGTTGTCGTGCCTTAGCCTTGCCTCGCCTGACCGTGCCTTGCCTTGCGTTAGCCTTTCCTTGCCTTGCCGTGCATTGCCTAGCCGTGCGTTGTCGTGAATTAGCCTTGCCTTGCCTCAACGTGCCTTGCCTTGCGTTACCCTTTCCTTGCCTTGCCATGCATTGCCTAGCCGTGCGTTGTCGTGCCTTAGCCTTGTTTCCCCTTGCCGTGCCTTGCCTTTTGTTATACTTGCCTTGCGTGGATTTGCCTTGCCTTCCTTTCCTTCCGTTACTCTTTCCTTGCCTTACCGTGCACTGCCTAGCCGTGCGTTGTCGTGCATTAGCCTTGCCTTGCCTCACCGTGCCTTGCCTTGCGTTACCCTTTCCTTGCCTTACCGTGCATTGCCTAGCCGTGCGTTGTCGTGCCTTAGCTTTGTTTCACCTTGCTATAGCCTTGCTTTGCCTTGCCTTCCTTGCCTTCCGTTACTCTTTGCTTGCCTTCCGTGCATTGTCTAGCCTTGCGTTGTCGTTCCTTAGCCTTGCCAAGCCTGACTGTGCCTTGCATTGCGTTACACTTTCCTTGCCTTGCCGTGCATTGCCTAGCCGTGCGTTGTCGTGCATTAGCCTTGCATTGCCTCACCGTGCATTGCCTTGCGTTACCCTTTCCTTGCCTTGCCGTTCATTGCCTAGCCGTGCGTTGTGGTGCCATAGCCTTGTTTCACCTTGCTATAGCCTTGCTTGCGTTGCCTTGCTTTGCCTTGCATTCCTTGCCTTCCGTTACTCTTTGCTTGCCTTCCGTGCATTGTCTAGCCTTGCGTTGTCGTTCCTTAGCCTTGCCAAGCCTGACCGTGCCTTGCATTGCGTTACCCTTTCCTTGCCTTGCCGTGCATTGCCTAGCCGTGCGTTGTCGTGCATTAGCCTTGCACTGCCTCACCGTGCATTGCCTTGCGTTACCCTTTCCTTGCCTTGCCGTGCATTGCCTAGCCGTGCGTTGTCGTGCCTTAGCCTTGTTTCCCCTGGCCGTGCGTTTCCTTCCGTTACCCTTGCCTTGCCTTGCTTTCCCTTGCCTTCCTTGCCTTCCGTTACTCTTTGCTTGCCTTCCCTGGATTGCCTAGCCTTGCGTTGTCGTGCCTTAGACTTTTTTCACCTTGCCATAGCCTTGCTTGCGTTCCCTTGCTTTGCCTTGCATTCCTTGCCTTCCGTTACTCTTTGCTTGCCTTCCGTGCATTGCCTAGCCTTGCGTTGTCATTCCTTAGCCTTGCCTCGCCTGACCGTGCCTTGCCTTGCGTTACCCTTTCCTTGCCTTGCCGTGCATTGCCTAGCCGTGCGTTGTCGTGCCTTAGCCTTGCCTCGCCTATCAGTGCCTTCCCTTGCGTTACCCCTTCCTTGCCTTGCCGTGCATTGCCTAACCGTGCGTTCTCGTGCCTTAGCCTTTTTTCACCTTGCCTTAGCATTGCTTGCGTTGCCATGCTTTGCCTTGCATTCCTTGCCTTCCGTTACTCTTTCCTTACCTTGCCGTGCATTGCCTAGCCGTGCGTTGTCGTGTATTAGCCTTGCCTTGCCTCACCGTGCCTTGCCTTGCGTTACCCTTTCCTTGCCTTCCCGTGCATTGCCTAGTCCTGCGTTCTCGTGCCTTAGCCTTGGTTCCCCTTGCCGTGCCGTGCCTTTTGTTACACTTGCCTTGCCTTGCTTTGCCTTGCCTTCCTTGCCTTCCGTTACTCTTTGCTTGCCTTCCGTGCATTGCCTAGCCTTGCGTTGTCGTGCCTTAGCCTTGCCTCGCCTGACCGTGCCTTGCCTTGCGTTAGCCTTTCCTTGCCTTGCCGTGCATTGCCTAGCCGTGCGTTGTCGTGAATTAGCCTTGCCTTGCCTCAACGTGCCTTGCCTTGCGTTACCCTTTCCTTGCCTTGCCATGCATTGCCTAGCCGTGCGTTGTCGTGCCTTAGCCTTGTTTCCCCTTGCCGTGCCTTGCCTTTTGTTACACTTGCCTTGCGTGGATTTGCCTTGCCTTCCTTTCCTTCCGTTACTCTTTCCTTGCCTTACCGTGCACTGCCTAGCCGTGCGTTGTCGTGCATTAGCCTAGCCTTGCCTCACCGTGCCTTGCCTTGCGTTACCCTTTCCTTGCCTTGCCGTGCATTGCCTAGCCGTGCGTTGTCGTGCCTTAGCTTTGTTTCACCTTGCTATAGCCTTGCTTGCGTTGCCTTTCTTTGCCTTGCCTTCCTTGCCTTCCGTTACTCTTTGCTTGCCTTCCGTGCTTTGCCTAGCCTTGCGTTGCCGTGCCTTCGCCTTTTTTCACCTTGCCATAGACTTGCTTGCGTTGCCTTGCTTTGCCTTGCATTCCTTGCCTTCCGTTACTCTTTGCTTGCCTTCCGTGCATTGCCTAGCCTTGTATTGTCGTGCATTAGCCTTGGCTTCCCTCACCGTGCCTTTCCTTGCCTGGCCGTGCATTGCCTAGCCGTGCGTTACCGACCCTTCGCCTTGTTTCCCCTTGCCGTGCCGTGCCTTTTGTTACACTTGCCTTGCCTTGCTTTGCCTTGCCTTCCTTTCCTTCCTTTACTCTTTCCCTGCCTAGCCGTGCACTGCCTAGCCTTGCGTTGTCGTGCATTAGCCTTCCCTCGCCTGACAGTGCCTTGCCTTGCGTTACCCTTTCCTTGCCTTGCCGTGCATTGCCTAGTCCTGCGTTGTCGTGCCTTACCCTTGTTTCCCCTTGCCGTGCCGTTCCTTCCGTTACCCTTGCCTTGCCTTGCTTTGCCTTGCCTTCCTTGCCTTCCGTTACTCTTTGCTTGCCTTCCGTGCATTGCCTAGCCTTGCGTTGTCGTGCTTTAGCCTTTTTTCACCTTGCCATAGCCTTGCTTGCGTTGCCTTGCTTTGCCTTGCATTCCTTGCCTTCCGTTACTCTTTGCTTGCCTTCCGTGCATTGTCTAGCCTTGCATTGTCGTGCCTTAGCCTTCCCTCGTCTGACCGTGCCTTCCCTTGCGTTACCCTTTCCTTGCCTTGCCGTGCATTGCCTAGCCGTGCGTTGTCGTGCATTAGCCTTGCCTTGCCTCACCGTGCCTTGCCTTGCGTTACCCTTTCCTTGCCTTGCCGTGCATTGCCTATCCGTGCGTTGTCGTGCCTTAGCCTTGTTTCCCCTTGCCGTGCGTTTCCTTCCGTTACCCTTGCCTTGCCTTGCTTTCCCTTGCCTTCCTTGCCTTCCGTTACTCTTTGCTTGCCTTCCGTGGATTGCCTAGCCTTGCGTTGTCGTGCCTTAGCCTTTTTTCACCTTGCCGTAGCCTTGCTTGCGTTCCCTTGCTTTGCCTTGCATTCCTTGCCTTCCGTTACTCTTTGCTTGCCTTCCGTGCATTGCCTAGCCTTGCGTTGTCATTCCTTAGCCTTGCCTCGCCTGACCGTGCCTTGCCTTGCGTTACCCTTTCCTTGCCTTGCCGTGCATTGCCTAGCCGTGCGTTGTCGTGCATTAGCCTTGCATTGCCTCACCGTGCATTGCCTTGCGTTACCCTTTCCTTGCCTTGCCGTTCATTGCCTAGCCGTGCGTTGTGGTGCCATAGCCTTGTTTCACCTTGCTATAGCCTTGCTTGCGTTGCCTTGCTTTGCCTTGCCTTCCTTGCCTTCCGTTACTCTTTGCTTGCTTTCCGTGCATTGCGTAGCCTTGCGTTGCCGTGCTTTAGCCTTTTTTCACCTTGCCATAGACTTGCTTGCGTTGCCTTGCTTTGCCTTGCATTCCTTGCCTTCCGTTACTCTTTGCTTGCCTTCCGTGCATTGCCTAGCCTTGCATTGTCGTGCCTTAGCCTTGCCTCGTCTGACCGTGCCTTCCCTTGCGTTACCCTTTCCTTGCCTTGCCGTGCATTGCCTAGCCGTGCGTTGTCGTGCATTAGCCTTGCCTTGCCTCACCGTGCCTTGCCTTGCGTTACCCTTTCCTTGCCTTGCCGTGCATTGCCTAGCCGTGCGTTGTCGTGCCTTAGCCTTGTTTCCCCTTGCCGTGCGTTTCCTTCCGTTACCCTTGCCTTGCCTTGCTTTCCCTTGCCTTCCTTGCCATCCGTTACTCTTTGCTTGCCTTCCCTGGATTGCCTAGCCTTGCGTTGTCGTGCCTTAGCCTTTTTTCACATTGCCATAGGCTTGCTTGCGTTGCCTTGCTTTGCCTTGCATTCCTTGCCTTCCGTTACTCTTTGCTTGCCTTCCGTGCATTGCCTAGCCTTGCGTTGTCATTCCTTAGCCTTGCCTCGCCTGACCGTGCCTTGCCTTGCGTTACCCTTTCCTTGCCTTGCCGTGCATTGCCTAGCCGTGCGTTGTCGTGCCTTAGCCTTGCCTCGCCTATCAGTGCCTTGCCTTGCGTTACCCCTTCCTTGCCTTGCCGTGCATTGCCTAACCGTGCGTTCTCGTGCCTTAGCCTTGTTTCACCTTGCCTTAGCATTGCTTGCGTTGCCATGCTTTGCCTTGCCTTCCTTGCCTTCCGTTACTCTTTCCTTACCTTGCCGTGCATTGCCTAGCCGTGCGTTGTCGTGTATTAGCCTTGCCTTGCCTCACCGTGCCTTGCCTTGCGTTTCCCTTTCCTTGCCTTCCCGTGCATTGCCTAGTCCAGCGTTCTCGTGCCTTAGCCTTGGTTCCCCTTGCCGTGCCGTGCCTTTTGTTACCCTTGTCTTGCCTTGCTTTCCCTTGCCTTCCTTGCCTTCCGTTACTCTTTGCTTGCCTTCCGTGCATTGCCTAGCCTTGCGTTGTCGTGCCTTAGCCTTGCCTCGCCTGACCGTGCCTTGCCTTGCGTGAGCCTTTCCTTGCCTTGCCGTGCATTGCCTAGCCGTGCGTTGTCGTGAATTAGCCTTGCCTTGCCTCAACGTGCCTTGCCTTGCGTTACCCTTTCCTTGCCTTGCCATGCATTGCCTAGCCGTGCGTTATCGTGCCTTAGCCTTGTTTCCCCTTGCCGTGCCTTGCCTTTTGTTATACTTGCCTTGCGTGGATTTGCCTTGCCTTCCTTTCCTTCCGTTACTCTTTCCTTGCCTTACCGTGCACTGCCTAGCCGTGCGTTGTCGTGCATTAGCCTTGCCTTGCCTCACCGTGCCTTGCCTTGCGTTACTCTTTCCTTGCCTTGCCGTGCATTGCCTAGCCGTGCGTTGTCGTGCCTTAGCTTTGTTTCACCTTGCTATAGCCTTTCTTGCGTTTCCTTTCTTTGCCTTGCCTTCCTTGCCTTCCGTTACTCTTTGCTTGCCTTCCGTGCATTGCCTAGCCTTGCGTTGCCGTGCCTTCGCCTTTTTTCACCTTGCCATAGCCTTGCTTGCGTTGCCTTGCTTTGCCTTGCATTCCTTGCCTTCCGTTACTCTTTGCTTGCCTTCCGTTTATTGCCTAGCCTTGTATTGTCGTGCATTATCCTTGGCTTGCCTCACCGTGCCTTGCCTTGCGTTACCCGTTCCTTGCCTGGCCGTGCATTGCCTAGCCGTGCGTTACCGACCCTTCGCCTTGTTTCCCCTTGCCGTGCCGTGCCTTTTGTTACACTTGCCTTGCCTTGCTTTGCCTTGCCTTCCTTTCCTTCCTTTACTCTTTCCCTGCCTAGCCGTGCACTGCCTAGCCTTGCGTTGTCGTGCATTAGCCTTCCCTCGCCTGACAGTGCCTTGCCTTGCGTTACCCTTTCCTTGCCTTGCCGTGCATTGCCTAGCCCTGCGTTGTCGTGCCTTAGCCTTGTTTCCCCTTGCCGTGCCGTTCCTTCCGTTACCCTTGCCTTGCCTTGCCTTGCTTTGCCTTGCCTTCCTTGCCTTCCGTTACTCTTTGCTTGCCTTCCGTGCATTGCCTAGCCTTGCGTTGTCGTGCCTTAGCCTTTTTTCACCTTGCCATAGCCTTGCTTGCGTTGCCTTGCTTTCCCTTGCATTCCTTGCCTTCCGTTACACTTTGCTTGCCTTCCGTGCATTGCCTAGCCTTGCATTGTCGTGCCTTAGCCTTGCCTCGTCTGACCGTGCCTTCCCTTGCGTTACCCTTTCCTTGCCTTGCCGTGCATTGCCTAGCCGTGCGTTGTCGTGCATTAGCCTTGCCTTGCCTCACCGTGCCTTGCCTTGCGTTACCCTTTCCTTGGCTGGCCGTGCATTGCCTAGACTTGCGTTGCCGTGCCTTTGCCTTGTTTCCCCTTGCCGAGGCGTTCCTTCTGTTACCCTTGCATTGCCTTGATTTCCCTTGCCTTCCTTGCCTTCCGTTACTCTTTACTTGCCTTCCGTGCATTGCCTAGCCTTGCGTTGTCCTGCCTTAGCCTTGCCTTATCTGACCGTGCCTTCCCTTGCGTTACCCTTTCCTTGCCTTGCCGTGCATTGCCTAGCCGTGCGTTGTCGTGCCTTAGCCTTGATACCCGTTGCCGTGCGTTTCCTTCCGTTACCCTTGCCTTGCCTTGCTTTCCCTTGCCTTCCTTGCCTTCCGTTACTCTTTGCTTGCCTTCCGTGCATTGCCTAGCCTTGCGTTGTCGTGCCTTAGCCTTGCCTCGCCTGACAGTTCCTTGCCTTGCGTTACCCTTTCCTTGCCTTGCCGTGCATTGCCTAGCCGTGCGTTGTCGTGCGTTAGCCTTGTTTCCCCTTGCCGTGCGTTTCCTTCCGTTACCCTTGCCTTGCCTTGCTTTGCCTTGCCTTCCTTTCCTTCCGTTACTCTTTCCCTGCCTAGCCGTGCACTGCCTAGCCTTGCGTTGTCGTGCATTAGCCTTCCCTCGCCTGACAGTGCCTTGCCATGCGTTACCCTTTCCTTGCCTTGCCTTGCATTGCCTAGTCCTGCGTTGTCGTGCCTTAGCCTTGTTTCCCCTTGCCGTGCTGTTCCTTCCGTTACCCTTGCCTTGCCTTGCTTTGCCTTGCCTTCCTTGCCTTCCGTTACTCTTTGCTTGCCTTCCGTGCATTGCCTAGCCTTGCGTTGTCGTGCTTTAGCCTTTTTTCACCTTGCCATAGCCTTGCTTGCGTTGCCTTGCTTTGCCTTGCATTCCTTGCCTTCCGTTACTCTTTGCTTGCCTTCCGTGCATTGTCTAGCCTTGCGTTGTCGTTCCTTAGCCTTGCCAAGCCTGACCGTGCCTTGCATTGCGTTACCCTTTCCTTGCCTTGCCGTGCATTGCATAGCCGTGCGTTGTCGTACATTAGCCTTGCATTGCCTCACCGTGCATTGCCTTGCGTTACCCTTTCCTTGCCTTGCCGTTCATTGCCTAGCCGTGCGTTGTGGTGCCATAGCCTTGTTTCACCTTGCTATAGCCTTGCTTGCGTTGCCTTTCTTTGCCTTGCCTTCCTTGCCTTCCGTTACTCTTTGCTTGTCTTCCATGCATTGCCTAGCCTTGCGTTGTCGTGCCTTAGCCTTTTTTCACCTTGCCATAGCCTTGCTTGCGTTGCCTTGCTTTGCCTTGCATTCCTTGCCTTCCGTTACTCTTTGCTTGCCTTCCGTGCATTGCATAGCCTTGCATTGTCGTGCCTTAGCCTTGCCTCCTCTGACCGTGCCTTCCCTTGCGTTACCCTTTCCTTGCCTTGCCGTGCATTGCCTAGCCGTGCGTTGTCGTGCATTAGCCTTGCCTTGCCTCACCGTGCCTTGCCTTGCGTTACCCTTTCCTTGCCTTGCCGTGCATTGCCTAGCCGTGCGTTGTCGTGCCTTAGCCTTGTTTCCCCTTGCCGTGCGTTTCCTTCCGTTACCCTTGCCTTGCCTTGCTTTCCCTTGCCTTCCTTGCCTTCCGTTACTCTTTGCTTGCCTTCCCTGGATTGCCTAGCCTTGCGTTGTCGTGCCTTAGCCTTTTTTCACCTTGCCATAGCCTTGCTTGCGTTCCCTTGCTTTGCCTTGCATTCCTTGCCTTCCGTTACTCTTTGCTTGCCTTCCGTGCATTGCCTAGCCTTGCGTTGTCATTCCTTAGCCTTGCCTCGCCTGACTGTGCCTTGCCTTGCGTTACCCTTTCCTTGCCTTGCCGTGCATTGCCTAGCCGTGCGTTGTCGTGCCTTAGCCTTGCCTCGCCTATCAGTGTCTTGCCTTGCGTTACCCCTTCCTTGACTTGCCGTGCATTGCCTAACCGTGCGTTCTCGTGCCTTAGCCTTGTTTCAGCTTGCCTTAGCATTGCTTGCGTTGCCATGCTTTGCCTTGCCTTCCTTGCCTTCCGTTACTCTTTCCTTACCTTGCCGTGCATTGCCTAGCCGTGCGTTGTCGTGTATTAGCCTTGCCTTGCCTCACCGTGCCTTGCCTTGCGTTACCCTTTCCTTGCCTTCCCGTGCATTGCCTAGTCCTGCGTTCTCGTGCCTTAGCCTTGGTTCCCCTTGCCGTGCCGTGCCTTTTGTTACACTTGCCTTGCCTTGCTTTGCCTTGCCTTCCTTGCCTTCCGTTACTCTTTGCTTGTCTTCCGTGCATTGCCTAGCCTTGCGTTGTCGTGCCTTAGCCTTGCCTCGCCTGACCGTGCCTTGCCTTGCTTTAGCCTTTCCTTGCCTTGCCGTGCATTGCCTAGCCGTGCGTTGTCGTGAATTAGCCTTGCCTTGCCTCAACGTGCCTTGCATTGCGTTACCCTTTCCTTGCCTTGCCATGCATTGCCTAGCCGTGCGTTATCGTGCCTTAGCCTTGTTTCCCCTTGCCGTGCCTTGCCTTTTGTTATACTTGCCTTGCGTGGATTTGCCTTGCCTTCCTTTCCTTCCGTTACTCTTTCCTTGCCTTACCGTGCACTGCCTAGCCGTGCGTTGTCGTGCATTAGCCTTGCCTTGCCTCACCGTGCCTTGCCTTGCGTTACCCTTTCCTTGCCTTGCCGTGCATTGCCTAGCCGTGCGTTGTCGTGCCTTAGCTTTGTTTCACCTTGCTATAGCCTTGCTTGCGTTGCCTTTCTTTGCCTTGCCTTCCTTGCCTTCCGTTACTCTTTGCTTGCCTTCCGTGCATTGCCTAGCCTTGCGTTGCCGTGCCTTCGCCTTTTTTCACCTTGCCATAGCCTTGCTTGCGTTGCCTTGCTTTGCCTTGCATTCCTTGCCTTCCGTTACTCTTTGCTTGCCTTCCGTGCATTGCCTAGCCTTGTATTGTCGTGCATTATCCTTGGCTTGCCTCACCGTGCCTTGCCTTGCGTTACCCGTTCCTTGCCTGGCCGTGCATTGCCTAGCCGTGCGTTACCGACCCTTCGCCTTGTTTCCCCTTGCCGTGCCGTGCCTTTTGTTACACTTGCCTTGCCTTGCTTTGCCTTGCCTTCCTTTCCTTCCTTTACTCTTTCCCTGCCTAGCCGTGCACTGCCTAGCCTTGCGTTGTCGTGCATTAGCCTTCCCTCGCCTGACAGTGCCTTGCCTTGCGTTACCCTTTCCTTGCCTTGCCGTGCATTGCCTAGTCCTGCGTTGTCGTGCCTTAGCCTTGTTTCCCCTTGCCGTGCCGTTCCTTCCGTTACCCTTGCCTTGCCTTGCTTTGCCTTGCCTTCCTTGCCTTCCGTTACTCTTTACTTGCCTTCCGTGCATTGCCTAGCCTTGCGTTGTCGTGCCTTAGCCTTGCCTCGCCTGACAGTTCCTTGCCTTGCGTTACCCTTTCCTTGCCTTCCGTGCATTGCCTAGCCGTGCGTTGTCGTGAATTAGCCTTGCCTTGCCTCAACGTGCCTTGCCTTGCGTTACCCTTTCCTTGCCTTGCCATGCATTGCCTAGCCGTGCGTTGTCGTGCCTTAGCCTTGTTTCCCCTTGCCGTGCCTTGCCTTTTGTTATACTTGCCTTGCGTGGATTTGCCTTGCCTTCCTTTCCTTCCGTTACTCTTTCCTTGCCTTACCGTGCACTGCCTAGCCTTGCGTTGTCGTGCATTAGCCTTGCCTTGCCTGAACGTGCCTTGCCTTGCGTTACCCTTTCCTTGGCTGGCCGTGCATTGCCTAGCCTTGCGTTGCCGTGCCTTTGCCTTGTTTCCCCTTGCCGAGGCGTTCCTTCTGTTACCCTTGCATTGCCTTGATTTCCCTTGCCTTCCTTGCCTTCCGTTACTCTTTACTTGCCTTCCGTGCATTGCCTAGCCTTGCGTTGTCCTGCCTTAGCCTTGCCTTATCTGACCGTGCCTTCCCTTGCGTTACCCTTTCCTTGCCTTGCCGTGCATTGCCTAGCCGTGCATTGTCGTGCCTTAGCCTTGATACCCGTTGCCGTGCGTTTCCTTCCGTTACCCTTGCCTTGCCTTGCTTTCCCTTGCCTTCCTTGCCTTCCGTTACTCTTTTCTTGCCTTCCGTGCATTGCCTAGCCTTGCGTTGTCGTGCCTTAGCCTTGCCTCGCCTGACAGTTCCTTGCCTTGCGTTACCCTTTCCTTGCCTTGCCGTGCATTGCCTAGCCGTGCGTTGTCGTGCATTAGCCTTGTTTCCCCTTGCCGTGCGTTTCCTTCCGTTACCCTTGCCTTGCCTTCCTTTCCCTTGACTTCCTTGCCTTCCGTTCCTCTTTCTTTGCGTTCCGTGCGTTGCCTAGCCTTGCGTTGTCGTGCCTTAGCCTTTTTTCACCTTGCCATAGCCTTGCTTGCGTTGCCTTGCTTTGCCTTGCATTCCTTGCCTTCCGTTACTCTTTGCTTGCCTTCCGTGCATTGCCTAGCCTTGCATTGTCGTGCCTTAGCCTTGCCTCGTCTGACCGTGCCTTCCCTTGCGTTACCCTTTCCTTGCCTTGCCGTGCATTGCCTAGCCGTGCGTTGTCGTGCATTAGCCTTGCCTTGCCTCACCGTGCCTTGCCTTGCGTTACCCTTTCCTTGCCTTGCCGTGCATTGCCTAGCCGTGCGTTGTCGTGCCTTAGCCTTGTTTCCCCTTGCCGTGCGTTTCCTTCCGTTACCCTTGCCTTGCCTTGCTTTCCCTTGCCTTCCTTGCCTTCCGTTACTCTTTGCTTGCCTTCCCTGGATTGCCTAGCCTTGCGTTGTCGTGCCTTAGCCTTTTTTCACCTTGCCATAGCCTTGCTTGCGTTCCCTTGCTTTGCCTTGCATTCCTTGCCTTCCGTTACTCTTTGCTTGCCTTCCGTGCATTGCCTAGCCTTGCGTTGTCGTGTATTAGCCTTGCCTTGCCTCACCGTGCCTTGCCTTGCGTTACCCTTTCCTTGCCTTCCCGTGCATTGCCTAGTCCTGCGTTCTCGTGCCTTAGCCTTGGTTCCCCTTGCCGTGCCGTGCCTTTTGTTACACTTGCCTTGCCTTGCTTTGCCTTGCCTTCCTTGCCTTCCGTTACTCTTTGCTTGCCTTCCGTGCATTGCCTAGCCTTGCGTTGTCGTGCCTTAGCCTTGCCTCGCCTGACCGTGCCTTGACTTGCGTTAGCCTTTCCTTGCCTTGCCGTGCATTGCCTAGCCGTGCGTTGTCGTGCCTTAGCCTTGTTTCCCCTTGCCGTGCCTTGCCTTTTGTTATACTTGCCTTGCGTGGATTTGCCTTGCCTTCCTTTCCGTCCGTTACTCTTTCCTTGCCTTACCGTGCACTGCCTAGCCGTGCGTTGTCGTGCATTAGCCTTGCCTTGCCTCACCGTGCCTTGCCTTGCGTTACCCTTTCCTTGCCTTGCCGTGCATTGCCTTGCCGTGCGTTGTCGTGCCTTAGCTTTGTTTCACCTTGCTATAGCCTTGCTTGCGTTGCCTTTCTTTGCCTTGCCTTCCTTGCCTTCCGTTACTCTTTGCTTGCCTTCCGTGCATTGCCTAGGCTTGCGTTGCCGTGCCTTCGCCTTTTTTCACCTTGCCATAGCCTTGCTTGCGTTGCCTTGCTTTGCCTTGCATTCCTTGCCTTCCGTTACTCTTTGCTTGCCTTCCGTGCATTGCCTAGCCTTGTATTGTCGTGCATTAGCCTTGGCTTGCCTCACCGTGCCTTGCCTTGCGTTACCCTTTCCTTGCCTGGCCGTGCATTGCCTAGCCGTGCGTTACCGTCCCTTCGCCTTGTTTCCCCTTGCCGTGCCGTGCCTTTTGTTACACTTGCCTTGCCTTGCTTTGCCTTGCCTTCCTTTCCTTCCTTTACTCTTTCCCTGCCTAGCCGTGCACTGCCTAGCCTTGCGTTGTCGTGCATTAGCCTTCCCTCGCCTGACAGTGCCTTGCCTTGCGTTACCCTTTCCTTGCCTTGCCGTGCATTGCCTAGTCCTGCGTTGTCGTGCCTTAGCCTTGTTTCCCCTTGCCGTGCCGTTCCTTCCGTTACCCTTGCCTTGCCTTGCTTTGCCTTGCCTTCCTTGCCTTCCGTTACTCTTTGCTTCCCTTCCGTGCATTGCCTAGCCTTGCGTTGTCGTGCTTTAGCCTTTTTTCACCTTGCCATAGCCTTGCTTGCGTTGCCTTGCTTTGCCTTGCATTCCTTGCCTTCCGTTACTCTTTGCTTGCCTTCCGTGCATTGCCTAGCCTTGCATTGTCGTGCCTTAGCCTTGCCTCGTCTGACCGTGCCTTCCCTTGCGTTACCCTTTCCTTGCCTTGCCGTGCATTGCCTAGCCGTGCGTTTTCGTGCATTAGCCTTGCCTTGCCTCACCGTGCCTTGCCTTGCGTTACCCTTTCCTTGCCTTGCCGTGCATTGCCTAGCCGTGCGTTGTCGTGCCTTAGCCTTGTTTCCCCTTGCCGTGCGTTTCCCTCCGTTACCCTTGCCTTGCCTTGCTTTCCCTTGCCTTCCTTGCCTTCCGTTACTCTTTGCTTGCCTTCCGTGGATTGCCTAGCCTTGCGTTGTCGTGCCTTAGCCTTTTTTCACCTTGCCGTAGCCTTGCTTGCGTTCCCTTGCTTTGCTTTGCATTCCTTTCCTTCCGTTACTCTTTGCTTGCCTTCCGTGCATTGCCTAGCCTTGCGTTGTCATTCCTTAGCCTTGCCTCGCCTGACCGTGCCTTGCCTTGCGTTACCCTTTCCTTGCCTTGCCGTGCATTGCCTAGCCGTGCGTTGTCGTGCCTTAGCCTTGCCTCGCCTATCAGTGCCTTGCCTTGCGTTACCCCTTCCTTGCCTTGCCGTGCATTGCCTAACCGTGCGTTCTCGTGCCTTAGCCTTGTTTCACCTTGCCTTAGCATTGCTTGCGTTGCCATGCTTTGCCTTGCCTTCCTTGCCTTCCGTTACTCTTTCCTTACCTTGCCGTGCATTGCCTAGCCGTGCGTTGTCGTGCATTAGCCTTGCCTTGCCTCACCGTGCCTTGCCTTGCGTTACCCTTTCCTTGCCTTCCCGTGCATTGCCTAGTCCTGCGTTCTCGTGCCTTAGCCTTGGTTCCCCTTGCCGTGCCGTGCCTTTTGTTACACTTGCTTTGCCTTGCTTTGCCTTGCCTTCCTTGCCTTCAGTTACTCTTTGCTTGCCTTCCGTGCATTGCCTAGCCTTGCGTTGTCGTGCCTTAGCCTTGCCTCGCCTGACCGTGCCTTGACTTGCGTTACCCTTTCCTTGCCTTCCCGTGCATTGCCTAGTCCTGCGTTCTCGTGCCTTAGCCTTGGTTCCCCTTGCCGTGCCGTGCCTTTTGTTACACTTGCCTTGCCTTGCTTTGCCTTGCCTTCCTTGCCTTCCGTTACTCTTTGCTTGCCTTGCCGTGCATTGCCTAGCCGTGCGTTGTCGTGAATTAGCCTTGCCTTGCCTCAACGTGCCTTGCCTTGCGTTACCCTTTCCTTGCCTTGCCATGCATTGCCTAGCCGTGCGTTGTCGTGCCTTAGCCTTGTTTCCCCTTGCCGTGCCTTGCCTTTTGTTATACTTGCCTTGCGTGGATTTGCCTTGCCTTCCTTTCCGTCCGTTACTCTTTCCTTGCCTTACCGTGCACTGCCTAGCCGTGCGTTGTCGTGCATTAGCCTTGCCTTGCCTCACCGTGCCTTGCCTTGCGTTACCCTTTCCTTGCCTTGCCGTGCATTGCCTAGCCGTGCGTTGTCGTGCCTTAGCTTTGTTTCACCTTGCTATAGCCTTGCTTGCGTTGCCTTTCTTTGCCTTGCCTTCCTTGCCTTCCGTTACTCTTTGCTTGCCTTCCGTGCATTGCCTAGCCTTGCGTTGCCGTGCCTTCGCCTTTTTTCACCTTGCCATAGCCTTGCTTGCGTTGCCTTGCTTTGCCTTGCATTCCTTGCCTTCCGTTCCTCTTTGCTTGCCTTCCGTGCATTGCCTAGCCTTGTATTGTCGTGCATTAGCCTTGGCTTGCCTCACCGTGCCTTGCCTTGCGTTACCCTTTCCTTGCCTGGCCGTGCATTGCCTAGCCGTGCGTTACCGTCCCTTCGCCTTGTTTCCCCTTGCCGTGCCGTGCCTTTTGTTACACTTGCCTTGCCTTGCTTTGCCTTGCCTTCCTTTCCTTCCTTTACTCTTTCCCTGCCTAGCCGTGCACTGCCTAGCCTTGCGTTGTCGTGCATTAGCCTTCCCTCGCCTGACAGTGCCTTGCCTTGCGTTACCCTTTCCTTGCCTTGCCGTGCATTGCCTAGTCCTGCGTTGTCGTGCCTTAGCCTTGTTTCCCCTTGCCGTGCCGTTCCTTCCGTTACCCTTGCCTTGCCTTGCTTTGCCTTACCTTCCTTGACTTCCGTTACTCTTTGCTTGCCTTCCGTGCATTGCCTAGCCTTGCGTTGTCGTGCTTTAGCCTTTTTTCACCTTGCCATAGCCTTGCTTGCGTTGCCTTGCTTTGCCTTGCATTCCTTGCCTTCCGTTACTCTTTGCTTGCCTTCCGTGCATTGTCTAGCCTTGCGTTGTCGTTCCTTAGCCTTGCCAAGCCTGACCGTGCCTTGCATTGCGTTACCCTTTCCTTGCCTTGCCGTGCATTACATAGCCGTGCGTTGTCGTGCATTAGCCTTGCATTGCCTCACCGTGCATTGCCTTGCGTTACCCTTTCCTTGCCTTGCCGTTCATTGCCTAGCCGTGCGTTGTGGTGCCATAGCCTTGTTTCACCTTGCTATAGCCTTGCTTGCATTGCCTTGCTTTGCCTTGCCTTCCTTGCCTTCCGTTGCTCTTTGCTTGCTTTCCGTGCATTGCGTAGCCTTGCGTTGCCGTGCTTTAGCCTTTTTTCACCTTGCCATAGACTTGCTTGCGTTGCCTTGCTTTGCCTTGCATTCCTTGCCTTCCGTTACTCTTTGCGTGCCTTCCGTGCATTGTCTAGCCTTGCGTTGTCGTTCCTTAGCCTTGCCTCGCCTGACCGTGCCTTGACTTGCGTTACCCTTTCCTTGCCTTGCTGTGCATTGCCTAGCCGTGCGTTGTCGTGCATTAGCCTTGCCTTGCCGCACCGTGCCTTGCCTTGCGTTACCCTTTCCTTGCCTTGCCGTGCATTGCCTAGCCGTGCGTTGTCGTGCCTTAGCTTTGTTTCACCTTGCTATAGACTTGCTTGCGTTGCCTTTCTTTGCCTTGCCTTCCTTGCCTTCCGTTACTCTTTGCTTGTCTTCCATGCATTGCCTAGCCTTGCGTTGTCGTGCCTTAGCCTTTTTTCACCTTGCCATAGCCTTGCTTGCGTTGCCTTGCTTTGCCTTGCATTCCTTGCCTTCCGTTACTCTTTGCTTGCCTTCCGTGCATTGCCTAGCCTTGCATTGTCGTGCCTTAGCCTTGCCTCGTCTGACCGTGCCTTCCCTTGCGTTACCCTTTCCTTGCCTTGCCGTGCATTGCCTAGCCGTGCGTTGTCGTGCATTAGCCTTGCCTTGCCTCACCGTGCCTTGCCTTGCGTTACCCTTTCCTTGCCTTGCCGTGCATTGCCTAGCCGTGCGTTGTCGTGCCTTAGCCTTGTTTCCCCTTGCCGTGCGTTTCCTTCCGTTACCCTTGCCTTGCCTTGCTTTCCCTTGCCTTCCTTGCTTTCCGTTACTCTTTGCTTGCCTTCCCTGGATTGCCTAGCCTTGCGTTGTCGTGCCTTAGCCTTTTTTCACCTTGCCATAGCCTTGCTTGCGTTCCCTTGCTTTGCCTTGCATTCCTTGCCTTCCGTTACTCTTTGCTTGCCTTCCGTGCATTGCCTAGCCTTGCGTTGTCATTCCTTAGCCTTGCCTCGCCTGACCGTGCCTTGCCTTGCGTTACCCTTTCCTTGCCTTGCCGTGCATTGCCTAGCCGTGCGTTGTCGTGCCTTAGCCTTGCCTCGCCTATCAGTGCCTTGCCTTGCGTTACCCCTTCCTTGCCTTGCCGTGCATTGCCTAACCGTGCGTTCTCGTGCCTTAGCCTTGTTTCACCTTGCCTTAGCATTGCTTGCGTTGCCATGCTTTGCCTTGCCTTCCTTGCCTTCCGTTACTCTTTCCTTACGTTGCCGTGCATTGCCTAGCCGTGCGTTGTCGTGTATTAGCCTTGCCTTGCCTCACCGTGCCTTGCCTTGCGTTACCCTTTCCTTGCCTTCCCGTGCCTTGCCTAGTCCTGCGTTCTCGTGCCTTAGCCTTGGTTCCCCTTGCCGTGCCGTGCCTTTTGTTACACTTGCCTTGCCTTGCTTTGCCTTGCCTTCCTTGCCTTCCGTTACTCTTTGCTTGCCTTCCGTGCATTGCCTAGCCTTGCGTTGTCGTGCCTTAGCCTTGCCTCGCCTAACCGTGCCTTGCCTTGCGTTAGCCTTTCCTTGCCTTGCCGTGCATTGCCTAGCCGTGCGTTGTCGTGAATTAGCCTTGCCTTGCCTCACCGTGCCTTGCCTTGCGTTACCCTTTCCTTGCCTTCCCGTGCATTGCCTAGTCCTGCGTTCTCGTGCCTTAGCCTTGGTTCCCCTTGCCGTGCCGTGCCTTTTGTTACACTTGCCTTGCCTTGCTTTGCCTTGCCTTCCTTGCCTTCCGTTACTCTTTGCTTGCCTTCCGTGCATTGCCTAGCCTTGCGTTGTCGTGCCTTAGCCTTGCCTCGCCTGACCGTGCCTTGACTTGCGTTAGCCTTTCCTTGCCTTGCCGTGCATTGCCTAGCCGTGCGTTGTCGTGAATTAGCCTTGCCTTGCCTCAACGTGCCTTGCCTTGCGTTACCCTTTCCTTGCCTTGCCATGCATTGCCTAGCCGTGCGTTGTCGTGCCTTAGCCTTGTTTCCCCTTGCCGTGCCTTGCCTTTTGTTATACTTGCCTTGCGTGGATTTGCCTTGCCTTCCTTTCCGTCTGTTACTCTTTCCTTGCCTTACCGTGCACTGCCTAGCCGTGCGTTGTCGTGCATTAGCCTTGCCTTGCCTCACCGTGCCTTGCCTTGCGTTACCCTTTCCTTGCCTTGCCGTGCATTGCCTAGCCGTGCGTTGTCGTGCCTTAGCTTTGTTTCACCTTGCTATAGCCTTGCTTGCGTTGCCTTTCTTTGCCTTGCCTTCCTTGCCTTCCGTTACTCTTTGCTTGCCTTCCGTGCATTGCCTAGCCTTGCGTTGCCGTGCCTTCGCCTTTTTTCACCTTGCCATAGCCTTGCTTGCGTTGCCTTGCTTTGCCTTGCATTCCTTGCCTTCCGTTACTCTTTGCTTGCCTTCCGTGCATTGCCTAGCCTTGTATTGTCGTGCATTAGCCTTGGCTTGCCTCACCGTGCCTTGCCTTGCGTTACCCTTTCCTTGCCTGGCCGTGCATTGCCTAGCCGTGCGTTACCGTCCCTTCGCCTTGTTTCCCCTTGCCGTGCCGTGCCTTTTGTTACACTTGCCTTGCCTTGCTTTGCCTTGCCTTCCTTTCCTTCCTTTACTCTTTCCCTGCCTAGCCGTGCACTGCCTAGCCTTGCGTTGTCGTGCATTAGCCTTCCCTCGCCTGACAGTGCCTTGCCTTGCGTTACCCTTTCCTTGCCTTGCCGTGCATTGCCTAGTCCTGCGTTGTCGTGACTTAGCCTTGTTTCCCCTTGCCGTGCCGTTCCTTCCGTTACCCTTGCCTTGCCTTGCTTTGCCTTGCCTTCCTTGCCTTCCGTTACTCTTTGCTTGCCTTCCGTGCATTGCCTAGCCTTGCGTTGTCGTGCTTTAAGCTTTTTTCACCTTGCCATAGCCTTGCTTGCGTTGCCTTGCTTTGCCTTGCATTCCTTGCCTTCCGTTACTCTTTGCTTGCCTTCCGTGCATTGCCTAGCCTTGCATTGTCGTGCCTTAGCCTTGCCTCGTCTGACCGTGCCTTCCCTTGCGTTACCCTTTCCTTGCCTTGCCGTGCATTGCCTAGCCGTGCGTTGTCGTGCATTAGCCTTGCCTTGCCTCACCGTGCCTTGCCTTGCGTTACCCTTTCCTTGCCTTGCCGTGCATTGCCTAGCCGTGCGTTGTCGTGCCTTAGCCTTGTTTCCCCTTGCCGTGCGTTTCCCTCCGTTACCCTTGCCTTGCCTTGCTTTCCCTTGCCTTCCTTGCCTTCCGTTACTCTTTGCTTGCCTTCCGTGGATTGCCTAGCCTTGCGTTGTCGTGCCTTAGCCTTTTTTCACCTTGCCGTAGCCTTGCTTGCGTTCCCTTGCTTTGCCTTGCATTCCTTGCCTTCCGTTACTCTTTGCTTGCCTTCCGTGCATTGCCTAGCCTTGCGTTGTCATTCCTTAGCCTTGCCTCGCCTGACCGTGCCTTGCCTTGCGTTACCCTTTCCTTGCCTTGCCGTGCATTGCCTAGCCGTGCGTTGTCGTGCCTTAGCCTTGCCTCGCCTATCAGTGCCTTGCCTTGCGTTACCCCTTCCTTGCCTTGCCGTGCATTGCCTAACCGTGCGTTCTCGTGCCTTAGCCTTGTTTCACCTTGCCTTAGCATTGCTTGCGTTGCCATGCTTTGCCTTGCCTTCCTTGCCTTCCGTTACTCTTTCCTTACCTTGCCGTGCATTGCCTAGCCGTGCGTTGTCGTGTATTAGCCTTGCCTTGCCTCACCGTGCCTTGCCTTGCGTTACCCTTTCCTTGCCTTCCCGTGCATTGCCTAGTCCTGCGTTCTCGTGCCTTAGCCTTGGTTCCCCTTGCCGTGCCGTGCCTTTTGTTACACTTGCTTTGCCTTGCATTCCTTGCCTTCCGTTACTCTTTGCTTGCCTTCCGTGCATTGCCTAGCCTTGCGTTGTCGTGCCTTAGCCTTGCCTCGCCTGACCGTGCCTTGACTTGCGTTAGCCTTTCCTTGCCTTGCCGTGCATTGCCTAGCCGTGCGTTGTCGTGAATTAGCCTTGCCTTGCCTCAACGTGCCTTGCCTTGCGTTACCCTTTCCTTGCCTTGCCATGCATTGCCTAGCCGTGCGTTGTCGTGCCTTAGCCTTGTTTCCCCTTGCCGTGCCTTGCCTTTTGTTATACTTGCCTTGCCTGGATTTGCCTTGCCTTCCTTTCCGTCCGTTACTCTTTTCTTGCCTTACCGTGCACTGCCTAGCCGTGCGTTGTCGTGCATTAGCCTTGCCTTGCCTCACCGTGCCTTGCCTTGCGTTACCCTTTCCTTGCCTTGCCGTGCATTGCCTAGCCGTGCGTTGTCGTGCCTTAGCTTTGTTTCACCTTGCTATAGCCTTGCTTGCGTTGCCTTTCTTTGCCTTACCTTCCTTGCCTTCCGTTACTCTTTGCTTGCCTTCCGTGCATTGCCTAGCCTTGCGTTGCCGTGCCTTCGCCTTTTTTCACCTTGCCATAGCCTTGCTTGCGTTGCCTTGCTTTGCCTTGCATTCCTTGCCTTCCGTTACTCTTTGCTTGCCTTCCGTGCATTGCCTAGCCTTGTATTGTCGTGCATTAGCCTTGGCTTGCCTCACCGTGCCTTGCCTTCCGTTACCCTTTCCTTGCCTGGCCGTGCATTGCCTAGCCGTGCGTTACCGTCCCTTCGCCTTGTTTCCCCTTGCCGTGCCGTGCCTTTTGTTACACTTGCCTTGCCTTGCTTTGCCTTGCCTTCCTTTCCTTCCTTTACTCTTACCCTGCCTAGCCGTGCACTGCCTAGCCTTGCGTTGTCGTGCATTAGCCTTCCCTCGCCTGACAGTGCCTTGCCTTGCGTTACCCTTTCCTTGCCTTGCCGTGCATTGCCTAGTCCTGCGTTGTCGTGCCTTAGCCTTGTTTCCCCTTGCCGTGCCGTTCCTTCCGTTACCCTTGCCTTGCCTTGCTTTGCCTTGACTTCCTTGCCTTCCGTTACTCTTTGCTTGCCTTCCGTGCATTGCCTAGCCTTGCGTTGTCGTGCTTTAGCCTTTTTTCACCTTGCCATAGCCTTGCTTGCGTTGCCTTGCTTTGCCTTGCATTCCTTGCCTTCCGTTACTCTTTGCTTGCCTTCCGTGCATTGCCTAGCCTTGCATTGTCGTGCCTTAGCCTTGCCTCGTCTGACCGTGCCTTCCCTTGCGTTACCCTTTCCTTGCCTTGCCGTGCATTGCCCAGCCGTGCGTTGTCGTGCATTAGCCTTGCCTTCCCTCACCGTGCCTTGCCTTGCGTTACCCTTTCCTTGCCTTGCCGTGCATTGCCTAGCCGTGCGTTGTCGTGCCTTAGCCTTGTTTCCCCTTGCCGTGCGTTTCCCTCCGTTACCCTTGCCTTGCCTTGCTTTCCCTTGCCTTCCTTGCCTTCCGTTACTCTTTGCTTGCCTTCCGTGGATTGCCTAGCCTTGCGTTGTCGTTCCTTAGCCTTTTTTCACCTTGCCGTAGCCTTGCTTGCGTTCCCTTGCTTTGCCTTGCATTCCTTGCCTTCCGTTACTCTTTGCTTGCCTTCCGTGCATTGCCTAGCCTTGCGTTGTCATTCCTTAGCCTTGCCTCGCCTGACCGTGCCTTGCCTTGCGTTACCCCTTCCTTGCCTTGCCGTGCATTGCCTAACCGTGCGTTCTCGTGCCTTAGCCTTGTTTCACCTTGCCTTAGCACTGCTTGCGTTGCCATGCTTTGCCTTGCCTTCCTTGCCTTGCGTTACCCTTTCCTTGCCTTCCCGTGCATTGCCTAGTCCTGCGTTCTCGTGCCTTAGCCTTGGTTCCCCTTGCCGTGCCGTGCCTTTTGTTACACTTGCCTTGCCTTGCTTTGCCTTGCCTTCCTTGCCTTCCGTTACTCTTTGCTTGCCTTCCGTGCATTGCCTAGCCTTGCGTTGTCGTGCCTTAGCCTTGCCTCGCCTGACCGTGCCTTGACTTGCGTTAGCCTTTCCTTGCCTTGCCGTGCATTGCCTAGCCGTGCGTTGTCGTGAATTAGCCTTGCCTTGCCTCAACGTGCCTTGCCTTGCGTTACCCTTTCCTTGCCTTGCCATGCATTGCCTAGCCGTGCGTTGTCGTGCCTTAGCCTTGTTTCCCCTTGCCGTGCCTTGCCTTTTGTTATACTTGCCTTGCGTGGATTTGCCTTGCCTTCCTTTCCGTCCGTTACTCTTTTCTTGCCTTACCGTGCACTGCCTAGCCGTGCGTTGTCGTGCATTAGCCTTGCCTTGCCTCACCGTGCCTTGCCTTGCGTTACCCTTTCCTTGCCTTGCCGTGCATTGCCTAGCCGTGCGTTGTCGTGCCTTAGCTTTGTTTCACCTTGCTATAGCCTTGCTTGCGTTGCCTTTCTTTGCCTTGCCTTCCTTGCCTTCCGTTACTCTTTGCTTGCCTTCCGTGCATTGCCTAGCCTTGCGTTGCCGTGCCTTCGCCTTTTTTCACCTTGCCATAGCCTTGCTTGCGTTGCCTTGCTTTGCCTTGCATTCCTTGCCTTCCGTTACTCTTTGCTTGCCTTCCGTGCATTGCCTAGCCTTGTATTGTCGTGCATTAGCCTTGGCTTGCCTCACCGTGCCTTGCCTTCCGTTACCCTTTCCTTGCCTGGCCGTGCATTGCCTAGCCGTGCGTTACCGTCCTTTCGCCTTGTTTCCCCTTGCCGTGCCGTGCCTTTTGTTACACTTGCCTTGCCTTGCTTTGCCTTGCCTTCCTTTCCTTCCTTTACTCTTTCCCTGCCTAGCCGTGCACTGCCTAGCCTTGCGTTGTCGTGCATTAGCCTTCCCTCGCCTGACAGTGCCTTGCCTTGCGTTACCCTTTCCTTGCCTTGCCGTGCATTGCCTAGTCCTGCGTTGTCGTGCCTTAGCCTTGTTTCCCCTTGCCGTGCCGTTCCTTCCGTTACCCTTGCCTTGCCTTGCTTTGCCTTGCATTCCTTGCCTTCCGTTACTCTTTGCTTGCCTTCCGTGCATTGCCTAGCCTTGTATTGTCGTGCATTAGCCTTGGCTTGCCTCACCGTGCCTTGCCTTGCGTTACCCTTTCCTTGCCTGGCCGTGCATTGCCTAGCCGTGCGTTACCGTCCCTTCGCCTTGTTTCCCCTTGCCGTGCCGTGCCTTTTGTTACACTTGCCTTGCCTTGCTTTGCCTTGCCTTCCTTTCCTTCCTTTACTCTTTCCCTGCCAAGCCGTGCACTGCCTAGCCTTGCGTTGTCGTGCATTAGCCTTCCCTCGCCTGACAGTGCCTTGCCTTGCGTTACCCTTTCCTTGCCTTGCCGTGCATTGCCTAGTCCTGCGTTGTCGTGACTTAGCCTTGTTTCCCCTTGCCGTGCCGTTCCTTCCGTTACCCTTGCCTTGCCTTGCTTTGCCTTGCCTTCCTTGCCTTCCGTTACTCTTTGCTTGCCTTCCGTGCATTGCCTAGCCTTGCGTTGTCGTGCTTTAAGCTTTTTTCACCTTGCCATAGCCTTGCTTGCGTTGCCTTGCTTTGCCTTGCATTCCTTGCCTTCCGTTACTCTTTGCTTGCCTTCCGTGCATTGCCTAGCCTTGCATTGTCGTGCCTTAGCCTTGCCTCGTCTGACCGTGCCTTCCCTTGCGTTACCCTTTCCTTGCCTTGCCGTGCATTGCCTAGCCGTGCGTTGTCGTGCATTAGCCTTGCCTTGCCTCACCGTGCCTTGCCTTGCGTTACCCTTTCCTTGCCTTGCCGTGCATTGCCTAGCCGTGCGTTGTCGTGCCTTAGCCTTGTTTCACCTTGCCTTAGCATTGCTTGCGTTGCCATGCTTTGCCTTGCCTTCCTTGCCTTCCGTTACTCTTTCCTTACCTTGCCGTGCATTGCCTAGCCGTGCGTTGTCGTGTATTAGCCTTGCCTTGCCTCACCGTGCCTTGCCTTGCGTTACCCTTTCCTTGCCTTCCCGTGCATTGCCTAGTCCTGCGTTCTCGTGCCTTAGCCTTGGTTCCCCTTGCCGTGCCGTGCCTTTTGTTACACTTGCTTTGCCTTGCATTCCTTGCCTTCCGTTACTCTTTGCTTGCCTTCCGTGCATTGCCTAGCCTTGCGTTGTCGTGCCTTAGCCTTGCCTCGCCTGACCGTGCCTTGACTTGCGTTAGCCTTTCCTTGCCTTGCCGTGCATTGCCTAGCCGTGCGTTGTCGTGAATTAGCCTTGCCTTGCCTCAACGTGCCTTGCCTTGCGTTACCCTTTCCTTGCCTTGCCATGCATTGCCTAGCCGTGCGTTGTCGTGCCTTAGCCTTGTTTCCCCTTGCCGTGCCTTGCCTTTTGTTATACTTGCCTTGCCTGGATTTGCCTTGCCTTCCTTTCCGTCCGTTACTCTTTTCTTGCCTTACCGTGCACTGCCTAGCCGTGCGTTGTCGTGCATTAGCCTTGCCTTGCCTCACCGTGCCTTGCCTTGCGTTACCCTTTCCTTGCCTTGCCGTGCATTGCCTAGCCGTGCGTTGTCGTGCCTTAGCTTTGTTTCACCTTGCTATAGCCTTGCTTGCGTTGCCTTTCTTTGCCTTACCTTCCTTGCCTTCCGTTACTCTTTGCTTGCCTTCCGTGCATTGCCTAGCCTTGCGTTGCCGTGCCTTCGCCTTTTTTCACCTTGCCATAGCCTTGCTTGCGTTGCCTTGCTTTGCCTTGCATTCCTTGCCTTCCGTTACTCTTTGCTTGCCTTCCGTGCATTGCCTAGCCTTGTATTGTCGTGCATTAGCCTTGGCTTGCCTCACCGTGCCTTGCCTTCCGTTACCCTTTCCTTGCCTGGCCGTGCATTGCCTAGCCGTGCGTTACCGTCCCTTCGCCTTGTTTCCCCTTGCCGTGCCGTGCCTTTTGTTACACTTGCCTTGCCTTGCTTTGCCTTGCCTTCCTTTCCTTCCTTTACTCTTTCCCTGCCTAGCCGTGCACTGCCTAGCCTTGCGTTGTCGTGCATTAGCCTTCCCTCGCCTGACAGTGCCTTGCCTTGCGTTACCCTTTCCTTGCCTTGCCGTGCATTGCCTAGTCCTGCGTTGTCGTGCCTTAGCCTTGTTTCCCCTTGCCGTGCCGTTCCTTCCGTTACCCTTGCCTTGCCTTGCTTTGCCTTGACTTCCTTGCCTTCCGTTACTCTTTGCTTGCCTTCCGTGCATTGCCTAGCCTTGCGTTGTCGTGCTTTAGCCTTTTTTCACCTTGCCATAGCCTTGCTTGCGTTGCCTTGCTTTGCCTTGCATTCCTTGCCTTCCGTTACTCTTTGCTTGCCTTCCGTGCATTGCCTAGCCTTGCATTGTCGTGCCTTAGCCTTGCCTCGTCTGACCGTGCCTTCCCTTGCGTTACCCTTTCCTTGCCTTGCCGTGCATTGCCTAGCCGTGCGTTGTCGTGCATTAGCCTTGCCTTCCCTCACCGTGCCTTGCCTTGCGTTACCCTTTCCTTGCCTTGCCGTGCATTGCCTAGCCGTGCGTTGTCGTGCCTTAGCCTTGTTTCCCCTTGCCGTGCGTTTCCCTCCGTTACCCTTGCCTTGCCTTGCTTTCCCTTGCCTTCCTTGCCTTCCGTTACTCTTTGCTTGCCTTCCGTGGATTGCCTAGCCTTGCGTTGTCGTGCCTTAGCCTTTTTTCACCTTGCCGTAGCCTTGCTTGCGTTCCCTTGCTTTGCCTTGCATTCCTTGCCTTCCGTTACTCTTTGCTTGCCTTCCGTGCATTGCCTAGCCTTGCGTTGTCATTCCTTAGCCTTGCCTCGCCTGACCGTGCCTTGCCTTGCGTTACCCCTTCCTTGCCTTGCCGTGCATTGCCTAACCGTGCGTTCTCGTGCCTTAGCCTTGTTTCACCTTGCCTTAGCACTGCTTGCGTTGCCATGCTTTGCCTTGCCTTCCTTGCCTTGCGTTACCCTTTCCTTGCCTTCCCGTGCATTGCCTAGTCCTGCGTTCTCGTGCCTTAGCCTTGGTTCCCCTTGCCGTGCCGTGCCTTTTGTTACACTTGCCTTGCCTTGCTTTGCCTTGCCTTCCTTGCCTTCCGTTACTCTTTGCTTGCCTTCCGTGCATTGCCTAGCCTTGCGTTGTCGTGCCTTAGCCTTGCCTCGCCTGACCGTGCCTTGACTTGCGTTAGCCTTTCCTTGCCTTGCCGTGCATTGCCTAGCCGTGCGTTGTCGTGAATTAGCCTTGCCTTGCCTCAACGTGCCTTGCCTTGCGTTACCCTTTCCTTGCCTTGCCATGCATTGCCTAGCCGTGCGTTGTCGTGCCTTAGCCTTGTTTCCCCTTGCCGTGCCTTGCCTTTTGTTATACTTGCCTTGCGTGGATTTGCCTTGCCTTCCTTTCCGTCCGTTACTCTTTTCTTGCCTTACCGTGCACTGCCTAGCCGTGCGTTGTCGTGCATTAGCCTTGCCTTGCCTCACCGTGCCTTGCCTTGCGTTACCCTTTCCTTGCCTTGCCGTGCATTGCCTAGCCGTGCGTTGTCGTGCCTTAGCTTTGTTTCACCTTGCTATAGCCTTGCTTGCGTTGCCTTTCTTTGCCTTGCCTTCCTTGCCTTCCGTTACTCTTTGCTTGCCTTCCGTGCATTGCCTAGCCTTGCGTTGCCGTGCCTTCGCCTTTTTTCACCTTGCCATAGCCTTGCTTGCGTTGCCTTGCTTTGCCTTGCATTCCTTGCCTTCCGTTACTCTTTGCTTGCCTTCCGTGCATTGCCTAGCCTTGTATTGTCGTGCATTAGCCTTGGCTTGCCTCACCGTGCCTTGCCTTCCGTTACCCTTTCCTTGCCTGGCCGTGCATTGCCTAGCCGTGCGTTACCGTCCTTTCGCCTTGTTTCCCCTTGCCGTGCCGTGCCTTTTGTTACACTTGCCTTGCCTTGCTTTGCCTTGCCTTCCTTTCCTTCCTTTACTCTTTCCCTGCCTAGCCGTGCACTGCCTAGCCTTGCGTTGTCGTGCATTAGCCTTCCCTCGCCTGACAGTGCCTTGCCTTGCGTTACCCTTTCCTTGCCTTGCCGTGCATTGCCTAGTCCTGCGTTGTCGTGCCTTAGCCTTGTTTCCCCTTGCCGTGCCGTTCCTTCCGTTACCCTTGCCTTGCCTTGCTTTGCCTTGACTTCCTTGCCTTCCGTTACTCTTTGCTTGCCTTCCGTGCATTGCCTAGCCTTGCGTTGTCGTGCTTTAGCCTTTTTTCACCTTGCCATAGCCTTGCTTGCGTTGCCTTGCTTTGCCTTGCATTCCTTGCCTTCCGTTACTCTTTGCTTGCCTTCCGTGCATTGCCTAGCCTTGCATTGTCGTGCCTTAGCCTTGCCTCGTCTGACCGTGCCTTCCCTTGCGTTACCCTTTCCTTGCCTTGCCGTGCATTGCCTAGCCGTGCGTTGTCGTGCATTAGCCTTGCCTTGCCTCACCGTACCTTGCCTTGCGTTACCCTTTCCTTGCCTTGCCGTGCATTGCCTAGCCGTGCGTTGTCGTGCCTTAGCCTTGTTTCCCCTTGCCGTGCGTTTCCCTCCGTTACCCTTGCCTTGCCTTGCTTTCCCTTGCCTTCCTTGCCTTCCGTTACTCTTTGCTTGCCTTCCGTGGATTGCCTAGCCTTGCGTTGTCGTGCCTTAGCCTTTTTTCACCTTGCCGTAGGCTTGCTTGCGTTCCCTTGCTTTGCCTTGCATTCCTTGCCTTCCGTTACTCTTTGCTTGCCTTCCGTGCATTGCCTAGCCTTGCGTTGTCATTCCTTAGCCTTGCCTCGCCTGACCGTGCCTTGCCTTGCGTTACCCCTTCCTTGCCTTGCCGTGCATTGCCTAACCGTGCGTTCTCGTGCCTTAGCCTTGTTTCACCTTGCCTTAGCATTGCTTGCGTTGCCATGCTTTGCCTTGCCTTCCTTGCCTTGCGTTACCCTTTCCTTGCCTTCCCGTGCATTGCCTAGTCCTGCGTTCTCGTGCCTTAGCCTTGGTTCCCCTTGCCGTGCCGTGCCTTTTGTTACACTTGCCTTGCCTTGCTTTGCCTTGCCTTCCTTGCCTTCCGTTACTCTTTGCTTGCCTTCCGTGCATTGCCTAGCCTTGCGTTGTCGTGCCTTAGCCTTGCCTCGCCTGACCGTGCCTTGCCTTGCGTTAGCCTTTCCTTGCCTTGCCGTGCATTGCCTAGCCATGCGTTGTCGTGAATTAGCCTTGCCTTGCCTCACCGTGCCTTGCCTTGCGTTACCCTTTCCTTGCCTTCCCGTGCATTGCCTAGTCCTGCGTTCTCGTGCCTTAGCCTTGGTTCCCCTTGCCGTGCCGTGCCTTTTGTTACACTTGCCTTGCCTTGCTTTGCCTTGCCTTCCTTGCCTTCCGTTACTCTTTGCTTGCCTTCCGTGAATTGCCTAGCCTTGCGTTGTCGTGCCTTAGCCTTGCCTCGCCTGACCGTGCCTTGACTTGCGTTAGCCTTTCCTTGCCTTGCCGTGCATTGCCTAGCCGTGCGTTGTCGTGAATTAGCCTTGCCTTGCCTCAACGTGCCTTGCCTTGCGTTACCCTTTCCTTGCCTTGCCATGCATTGCCTAGCCGTGCGTTGTCGTGCCTTAGCCTTGTTTCCCCTTGCCGTGCCTTGCCTTTTGTTATACTTGCCTTGCGTGGATTTGCCTTGCCTTCCTTTCCGTCCGTTACTCTTTCCTTGCCTTACCGTACACTGCCTAGCCGTGCGTTGTCGTGCATTAGCCTTGCCTTGCCTCACCGTGCCTTGCCTTGCGTTACCCTTTCCTTGCCTTGCCGTGCATTGCCTAGCCGTGCGTTGTCGTGCCTTAGCTTTGTTTCACCTTGCTATAGCCTTGCTTGCGTTGCCTTTCTTTGCCTTGCCTTCCTTGCCTTCCGTTACTCTTTGCTTGCCTTCCGTGCATTGCCTAGCCTTGCGTTGCCGTGCCTTCGCCTTTTTTCACCTTGCCATAGCCTTGCTTGCGTTGCCTTGCTTTGCCTTGCATTCCTTGCCTTCCGTTACTCTTTGCTTGCCTTCCGTGCATTGCCTAGCCTTGTATTGTCGTGCATTAGCCTTGGCTTGCCTCACCGTGCCTTGCCTTGCGTTACCCTTTCCTTGCCTGGCCGTGCATTGCCTAGCCGTGCGTTACCGTCCCTTCGCCTTGTTTCCCCTTGCCGTGCCGTGCCTTTTGTTACACTTGCCTTGCCTTGCTTTGCCTTGCCTTCCTTTCCTTCCTTTACTCTTTCCCTGCCTAGCCGTGCACTGCCTAGCCTTGCGTTGTCGTGCATTAGCCTTCCCTCGCCTGACAGTGCCTTGCCTTGCGTTACCCTTTCCTTGCCTTGCCGTGCATTGCCTAGTCCTGCGTTGTCGTGCCTTAGCCTTGTTTCCCCTTGCCGTGCCGTTCCTTCCGTTACCCTTGCCTTGCCTTGCTTTGCCTTACCTTCCTTGACTTCCGTTACTCTTTGCTTGCCTTCCGTGCATTGCCTAGCCTTGCGTTGTCGGGCTTTAGCCTTTTTTCACCTTGCCATAGCCTTGCTTGCGTTGCCTTGCTTTGCCTTGCATTCCTTGCCTTCCGTTACTCTTTGCTTGCCTTCCGTGCATTGTCTAGCCTTGCGTTGTCGTTCCTTAGCCTTGCCAAGCCTGACCGTGCCTTGCATTGCGTTACCCTTTCCTTGCCTTGCCGTGCATTACATAGCCGTGCGTTGTCGTGCATTAGCCTTGCATTGCCTCACCGTGCATTGCCTTGCGTTACCCTTTCCTTGCCTTGCCGTTCATTGCCTAGCCGTGCGTTGTGGTGCCATAGCCTTGTTTCACCTTGCTATAGCCTTGCTTGCATTTCCTTGCTTTGCCTTGCCTTCCTTGCCTTCCGTTGCTCTTTGCTTGCTTTCCGTGCATTGCGTAGCCTTGCGTTGCCGTGCTTTAGCCTTTTTTCACCTTGCCATAGACTTGCTTGCGTTGCCTTGCTTTGCCTTGCATTCCTTGCCTTCCGTTACTCTTTGCGTGCCTTCCGTGCATTGTCTAGCCTTGCGTTGTCGTTCCTTAGCCTTGCCTCGCCTGACCGTGCCTTGACTTGCGTTACCCTTTCCTTGCCTTGCTGTGCATTGCCTAGCCGTTCGTTGTCGTGCATTAGCCTTGCCTTGCCGCACTGTGCCTTGCCTTGCGTTACCCTTTCCTTGCCTTGCCGTGCGTTGCCTAGGTGTGCGTTGTCGTGCCTTAGCTTTGTTTCACCTTGCTATAGACTTGCTTGCGTTGCCTTATTTTGCCTTGCCTACCTTGCCTTCCGTTACTCTTTGCTTGTCTTCCATGGATTGCCTAGCCTTGCGTTGTCGTGCCTTAGCCTTTTTTCACCTTGCCATAGCCTTGCTTGCGTTGCCTTGCTTTGCCTTGCATTCCTTGCCTTCCGTTACTCTTTGCTTGCCTTCCGTGCATTGCCTAGCCTTGCATTGTCGTGCCTTAGCCTTGCCTCGTGTGACCGTGCCTTCCCTTGCGTTACCCTTTCCTTGCCTTGCCGTGCATTGCCTAGCCGTGCGTTGTCGTGCATTAGCCTTGCCTTGCCTCACCGTGCCTTGCCTTGCGTTACCCTTTCCTTGCCTTGCCGTGCATTGCCTAGCCGTGCGTTGTCGTGCCTTAGCCTTGTTTCCCCTTGCCGTGCGTTTCCTTCCGTTACCCTTGCCTTGCCTTGCTTTCCCTTGCCTTCCTTGCTTTCCGTTACTCTTTGCTTGCCTTCCCTGGATTGCCTAGCCTTGCGTTGTCGTGCCTTAGCCTTTTTTCACCTTGCCATAGCCTTGCTTGCGTTCCCTTGCTTTGCCTTGCATTCCTTGCCTTCCGTTACTCTTTGCTTGCCTTCCGTGCATTGCCTAGCCTTGCGTTCTCATTCCTTAGCCTTGCCTCGCCTGACCGTGCCTTGCCTTGCGTTACCCTTTCCTTGCCTTGCCGTGCATTGCCTAGCCGTGCGTTGTCGTTCCTTAGCCTTGCCTCGCCTATCAGTGCCTTGCCTTGCGTTACCCCTTCCTTGCCTTGCCGTGCATTGCCTAACCGTGCGTTCTCGTGCCTTAGCCTTGTTTCACCTTGCCTTAGCATTGCTTGCGTTGCCATGCTTTGCCTTGCCTTCCTTGCCTTCCGTTACTCTTTCCTTACCTTGCCGTGCATTGCCTAGCCGTGCGTTGTCGTGTATTAGCCTTGCCTTGCCTCACCGTGCCTTGCCTTGCGTTACCCTTTCCTTGCCTTCCCGTGCCTTGCCTAGTCCTGCGTTCTCGTGCCTTAGCCTTGGTTCCCCTTGCCGTGCCGTGCCTTTTGTTACACTTGCCTTGCCTTGCTTTGCCTTGCCTTCCTTGCCTTCCGTTACTCTTTGCTTGCCTTCCGTGCATTGCCTAGCCTTGCGTTGTCGTGCCTTAGCCTTGCCTCGCCTGACCGTGCCTTGCCTTGCGTTAGCCTTTCCTTGCCTTGCCGTGCATTGCCTAGCCGTGCGTTGTCGTGAATTAGCCTTGCCTTGCCTCAATGTGCCTTGCCTTGCGTTACCCTTTCCTTGCCTTCCCGTGCATTGCCTAGTCCTGCGTTCTCGTGCCTTAGCCTTGGTTCCCCTTGCCGTGCCGTGCCTTTTGTTACACTTGCCTTGCCTTGCTTTGCCTTGCCTTCCTTGCCTTCCGTTACTCTTTGCTTGCCTTCCGTGCATTGCCTAGCCTTGCGTTGCCGTGCCTTCGCCTTTTTTCACCTTGCCATAGCCTTACTTGCGTTGCCTTGCTTTGCCTTGCATTCCTTGCCTTCCGTTACTCTTTGCTTGCCTTCCGTGCATTGCCTAGCCTTGTATTGTCGTGCATTAGCCTTGGCTTGCCTCACCGTGCCTTGCCTTCCGTTACCCTTTCCTTGCCTGGCCGTGCATTGCCTAGCCGTGCGTTACCGTCCCTTCGCCTTGTTTCCCCTTGCCGTGCCGTGCCTTTTGTTACACTTGCCTTGCCTTGCTTTGCCTTGCCTTCCTTTCCTTCCTTTACTCTTTCCCTGCCTAGCCGTGCACTGCCTAGCCTTGCGTTGTCGTGCATTAGCCTTCCCTCGCCTGACAGTGCCTTGCCTTGCGTTACCCTTTCCTTGCCTTGCCGTGCATTGCCTAGTCCTGCGTTGTCGTGCCTTAGCCTTGTTTCCCCTTGCCGTGCCGTTCCTTCCGTTACCCTTGCCTTGCCTTGCTTTCCCTTGACTTCCTTGCCTTCCGTTACTCTTTGCTTGCCTTCCGTGCATTGCCTAGCCTTGCGTTGTCGTGCTTTAGCCTTTTTTCACCTTGCCATAGCCTTGCTTGCGTTGCCTTGCTTTGCCTTGCATTCCTTGCCTTCCGTTACTCTTTGCTTGCCTTCCGTGCATTGCCTAGCCTTGCATTGTCGTGCCTTAGCCTTGCCTCGTCTGACCGTGCCTTCCCTTGCGTTACCCTTTCCTTGCCTTGCCGTGCATTGCCTAGCCGTGCGTTGTCGTGCATTAGCCTTGCCTTGCCTCAACGTGCCTTGCCTTGCGTTACCCTTTCCTTGCCTTGCCGTGCATTGCCTAGCCGTGCGTTGTCGTGCCTTAGCCTTGTTTCCCCTTGCCGTGCGTTTCCCTCCGTTACCCTTGCCTTGCCTTGCTTTCCCTTGCCTTCCTTGCCTTCCGTTACTCTTTGCTTGCCTTCCGTGGATTGCCTAGCCTTGCGTTGTCGTGCCTTAGCCTTTTTTCACCTTGCCGTAGCCTTGCTTGCGTTCCCTTGCTTTGCCTTGCATTCCTTGCCTTCCGTTACTCTTTGCTTGCCTTCCGTGCATTGCCTAGCCTTGCGTTGTCATTCCTTAGCCTTGCCTCGCCTGACCGTGCCTTGCCTTGCGTTACCCCTTCCTTGCCTTGCCGTGCATTGCCTAACCGTGCGTTCTCGTGCCTTAGCCTTGTTTCACCTTGCCTTAGCATTGCTTGCGTTGCCATGCTTTGCCTTGCTTTCCTTGCCTTGCGTTACCCTTTCCTTGCCTTCCCGTGCATTGCCTAGTCCTGCGTTCTCGTGCCTTAGCCTTGGTTCCCCTTGCCGTGCCGTGCCTTTTGTTACACTTGCCTTGCCTTGCTTTGCCTTGCCTTCCTTGCCTTCCGTTACTCTTTGCTTGCCTTCCGTGCATTGCCTAGCCTTGCGTTGTCGTGCCTTAGCCTTGCCTCGCCTGACCGTGCCTTGCCTTGCGTTAGCCTTTCCTTGCCTTGCGTGCATTGCCTAGCCGTGCGTTGTCGTGAATTAGCCTTGCCTTGCCTCACCGTGCCTTGCCTTGCGTTACCCTTTCCTTGCCTTCCCGTGCATTGCCTAGTCCTGCGTTCTCGTGCCTTAGCCTTGGTTCCCCTTGCCGTGCCGTGCCTTTTGTTACACTTGCCTTGCCTTGCTTTGCCTTGCCTTCCTTGCCTTCCGTTACTCTTTGCTTGCCTTCCGTGCATTGCCTAGCCTTGCGTTGTCGTGCCTTAGCCTTGCCTCGCCTGACCGTGCCTTGACTTGCGTTAGCCTTTCCTTGCCTTGCCGTGCATTGCCTAGCCGTGCGTTGTCGTGAATTAGCCTTGCCTTGCCTCAACGTGCCTTGCCTTGCGTTACCCTTTCCTTGCCTTGCCATGCATTGCCTAGCCGTGCGTTGTCGTGCCTTAGCCTTGTTTCCCCTTGCCGTGCCTTGCCTTTTGTTATACTTGCCTTGCGTGGATTTGCCTTGCCTTCCTTTCCGTCCGTTACTCTTTCCTTGCCTTACCGTGCACTGCCTAGCCGTGCGTTGTCGTGCATTAGCCTTGCCTTGCCTCACCGTGCCTTGCCTTGCGTTACCCTTTCCTTGCCTTGCCGTGCATTGCCTAGCCGTGCGTTGTCGTGCCTTAGCTTTGTTTCACCTTGCTATAGCCTTGCTTGCGTTGCCTTGCTTTGCCTTGCATTCCTTGCCTTCCGTTACTCTTTGCTTGCCTTCCGTGCATTGCCTAGCCTTGTATTGTCGTGCATTAGCCTTGGCTTGCCTCACCGTGCCTTGCCTTGCGTTACCCTTTCCTTGCCTGGCCGTGCATTGCCTAGCCGTGCGTTACCGTCCCTTCGCCTTGTTTCCCCTTGCCGTGCCGTGCCTTTTGTTACACTTGCCTTGCCTTGCTTTGCCTTGCCTTCCTTTCCTTCCTTTACTCTTTCCCTGCCTAGCCGTGCACTGCCTAGCCTTGCGTTCTCGTACCTTAGCCTTCCCTCGCCTGACAGTGCCTTGCCTTGCGTTACCCTTTCCTTGCCTTGCCGTGCATTGCCTAGTCCTGCGTTGTCGTGCCTTAGCCTTGTTTCCCCTTGCCGTGCCGTTCCTTCCGTTACCCTTGCCTTGCCTTGCTTTGCCTTACCTTCCTTGACTTCCGTTACTCTTTGCTTGCCTTCCGTGCATTGCCTAGCCTTGCGTTGTCGGGCTTTAGCCTTTTTTCACCTTGCCATAGCCTTGCTTGCGTTGCCTTGCTTTGCCTTGCATTCCTTGCCTTCCGTTACTCTTTGCTTGCCTTCCGTGCATTGTCTAGCCTTGCGTTGTCGTTCCTTAGCCTTGCCAAGCCTGACCGTGCCTTGCATTGCGTTACCCTTTCCTTGCCTTGCCGTGCATTACATAGCCGTGCGTTGTCGTGCATTAGCCTTGCATTGCCTCACCGTGCATTGCCTTGCGTTACCCTTTCCTTGCCTTGCCGTTCATTGCCTAGCCGTGCGTTGTGGTGCCATAGCCTTGTTTCACCTTGCTATAGCCTTGCTTGCATTGCCTTGCTTTGCCTTGCCTTCCTTGCCTTCCGTTGCTCTTTGCTTGCTTTCCGTGCATTGCGTAGCCTTGCGTTGCCGTGCTTTAGCCTTTTTTCACCTTGCCATAGACTTGCTTGCGTTGCCTTGCTTTGCCTTGCATTCCTTGCCTTCCGTTACTCTTTGCGTGCCTTCCGTGCATTGTCTAGCCTTGCGTTGTCGTTCCTTAGCCTTGCCTCGCCTGACCGTGCCTTGACTTGCGTTACCCTTTCCTTGCCTTGCTGTACATTGCCTAGCCGTGCGTTGTCGTGCATTAGCCTTGCCTTGCCGCACCGTGCCTTGCCTTGCGTTACCCTTTCCTTGCCTTGCCGTGCATTGCCTAGCCGTGCGTTGTCGTGCCTCAGCTTTGTTTCACCTTGCTATAGACTTGCTTGCGTTGCCTTTCTTTGCCTTGCCTTCCTTGCCTTCCGTTACTCTTTGCTTGTCTTCCATGCATTGCCTAGCCTTGCGTTGTCGTGCCTTAGCCTTTTTTCACCTTGCCATAGCCTTGCTTGCGTTGCCTTGCTTTGCCTTGCATTCCTTGCCTTCCGTTACTCTTTGCTTGCCTTCCGTGCATTGCCTAGCCTTGCATTGTCGTGCCTTAGCCTTGCCTCGTCTGACCGTGCCTTCCCTTGCGTTACCCTTTCCTTGCCTTGCCGTGCATTGCCTAGCCGTGCGTTGTCGTGCATTAGCCTTGCCTTGCCTCACCGTGCCTTGCCTTGCGTTACCCTTTCCTTGCCTTGCCGTGCATTGCCTAGCCGTGCGTTGTCGTGCCTTAGCCTTGTTTCCCCTTGCCGTGAGTTTCCTTCCGTTACCCTTACCTTGCCTTGCTTTCCCTTGCCTTCCTTGCTTTCCGTTACTCTTTGCTTGCCTTCCCTGGATTGCCTAGCCTTGCGTTGTCGTGCCTTAGCCTTTTTTCACCTTGCCATAGCCTTGCTTGCGTTCCCTTGCTTTGCCTTGCATTCCTTGCCTTCCGTTACTCTTTGCTTGCCTTCCGTGCATTGCCTAGCCTTGCGTTGTCATTCCTTAGCCTTGCCTCGCCTGACCGTGCCTTGCCTTGCGTTACCCTTTCCTTGCCTTGCCGTTCATTGCCTAGCCGTGCGTTGTCGTGCCTTAGCCTTGCCTCGCCTATCAGTGCCTTGCCTTGCGTTACCCCTTCCTTGCCTTGCCGTGCATTGCCTAACCGTGCGTTCTCGTGCCTTAGCCTTGTTTCACCTTGCCTTAGCATTGCTTGCGTTGCCATGCTTTGCCTTGCCTTCCTTGCCTTCCGTTACTCTTTCCTTACCTTGCCGTGCATTGCCTAGCCGTGCGTTGTCGTGTATTAGCCTTGCCTTGCCTCACCGTGCCTTGCCTTGCGTTACCCTTTCCTTGCCTTCCCGTGCCTTGCCTAGTCCTGCGTTCTCGTGCCTTAGCCTTGGTTCCCCTTGCCGTGCCGTGCCTTTTGTTACACTTGCCTTGCCTTGCTTTGCCTTGCCTTCCTTGCCTTCCGTTACTCTTTGCTTGCCTTCCGTGCATTGCCTAGCCTTGCGTTGTCGTGCCTTAGCCTTGCCTCGCCTGACCGTGCCTTGCCTTGCGTTAGCCTTTCCTTGCCTTGCCGTGCATTGCCTAGTCCTGCGTTCTCGTGCCTTAGCCTTGGTTCCCCTTGCCGTGCCGTGCCTTTTGTTACACTTGCCTTGCCTTGCTTTGCCTTGCCTTCCTTGCCTTCCGTTACTCTTTGCTTGCCTTCCGTGCATTGCCTAGCCTTGCGTTGTCGTGCCTTAGCCTTGCCTCGCCTGACCGTGCCTTGACTTGCGTTAGCCTTTCCTTGCCTTGCCGTGCATTGCCTAGCCGTGCGTTGTCGTGAATTAGCCTTGCCTTGCCTCAACGTGCCTTGCCTTGCGTTACCCTTTCCTTGCCTTGCCATGCGTTGCCTAGCCGTGCGTTGTCGTGCCTTAGCCTTGTTTCCCCTTGCCGTGCCTTGCCTTTTGTTATACTTGCCTTGCGTGGATTTGCCTTGCCTTCCTTTCCGTCCGTTACTCTTTCCTTGCCTTACCGTGCACTGCCTAGCCGTGCGTTGTCGTGCATTAGCCTTGCCTTGCCTCACCGTGCCTTGCCTTGCGTTACCCTTTCCTTGCCTTGCCGTGCATTGCCTAGCCGTGCGTTGTCGTGCCTTAGCTTTGTTTCACCTTGCTATAGCCTTGCTTGCGTTGCCTTTCTTTGCCTTGCCTTCCTTGCCTTCCGTTACTCTTTGCTTGCCTTCCGTGCATTGCCTAGCCTTGCGTTGCCGTGCCTTCGCCTTTTTTCACCTTGCCATAGCCTTGCTTGCGTTGCCTTGCATTCCTTGCCTTCCGTTACTCTTTGCTTGCCTTCCGTGCATTGTCTAGCCTTGCGTTGTCGTTCCTTAGCCTTGCCAAGCCTGACCGTGCCTTGCATTGCGTTACCCTTTCCTTGCCTTGCCGTGCATTACATAGCCGTGCGTTGTCGTGCATTAGCCTTGCATTGCCTCACCGTGCATTGCCTTGCGTTACCCTTTCCTTCCCTTGCCGTTCATTGCCTAGCCGTGCGTTGTGGTGCCATAGCCTTGTTTCACCTTATTAATAGCCTTGCTTGCATTGCCTTGCTTTGCCTTGCCTTCCTTGCCTTCCGTTGCTCTTTGCTTGCTTTCCGTGCATTGCGTAGCCTTGCGTTGCCGTGCTTTAGCCTTTTTTCACCTTGCCATAGCCTTGCTTGCGTTGCCTTGCTTTGCCTTGCATTCCTTGCCTTCCGTTACTCTTTGCTTGCCTTCCGTGCATTGCCTAGCCTTGCGTTGTCATTCCTTAGCCTTGCCTCGCCTGACCGTGCCTTGCCTTGCGTTACCCTTTCCTTGCCTTGCCGTGCATTGCCTAGCCGTGCGTTGTCGTGCCTTAGCTTTGCCTCGCCTATCAGTGCCTTGCCTTGCGTTACCCCTTCCTTGCCTTGCCGTGCATTGCCTAACCGTGCGTTCTCGTGCCTTAGCCTTGTTTCACCTTGCCTTAGCATTGCTTGCGTTGCCATGCTTTGCCTTGCCTTCCTTGCCTTCCGTTACTCTTTCCTTACCTTGCCGTGCATTGCCTAGCCGTGCGTTGTCGTGCATTAGCCTTGCCTTGCCGCACCGTGCCTTGCCTTGCGTTACCCTTTCCTTGCCTTGCCGTGCATTGCCTAGCCGTGCGTTGTCGTGCCTTAGCTTTGTTTCACCTTGCTATAGACTTGCTTGCGTTGCCTTTCTTTGCCTTGCCTTCCTTGCCTTCCGTTACTCTTTGCTTGTCTTCCATGCATTGCCTAGCCTTGAGTTGTCGTGCCTTAGCCTTTTTTCACCTTGCCATAGCCTTGCTTGCGTTGCCTTGCTTTGCCTTGCATTCCTTGCCTTCCGTTACTCTTTGCTTGCCTTCCGTGGATTGCCTAGCCTTGCGTTGTCGTGCCTTAGCCTTTTTTCACCTTGCCGTAGCCTTGCTTGCGTTCCCTTGCTTTGCCTTGCATTCCTTGCCTTCCCTTACTCTTTGCTTGCCTTCCGTGCATTGCCTAGCCTTGCGTTGTCATTCCTTAGCCTTGCCTCGCCTGACCGTGCCTTGCCTTGCGTTACCCTTTCCTTGCCTTGCCGTGCATTGCCTAGCCGTGCGTTGTCGTGCCTTAGCCTTGCCTCGCCTATCAGTGCCTTGCCTTGCGTTACCCCTTCCTTGCCTTGCCGTGCATTGCCTAACCGTGCGTTCTCGTGCCTTAGCCTTGTTTCACCTTGCCTTAGCATTGCTTGCGTTGCCATGCTTTGCCTTGCCTTCCTTGCCTTCCGTTACTCTTTCCTTACCTTGCCGTGCATTGCCTAGCCGTGCGTTGTCGTGTATTAGCCTTGCCTTGCCTCACCGTGCCTTGCCTTGCGTTACCCTTTCCTTGCCTTCCCGTGCCTTGCCTAGTCCTGCGTTCTCGTGCCTTAGCCTTGGTTCCCCTTGCCGTGCCGTGCCTTTTGTTACACTTGCCTTGCCTTGCTTTGCCTTGCCTTCCTTGCCTTCCGTTACTCTTTGCTTGCCTTCCGTGCATTGCCTAGCCTTGCGTTGTCGTGCCTTAGCCTTGCCTCGCCTGACCGTGCCTTGACTTGCGTTAGCCTTTCCTTGCTTTGCCGTGCATTGCCTAGCCGTGCGTTGTCGTGAATTAGCCTTGCCTTGCCTCAACGTGCCTTGCCTTGCGTTACCCTTTCCTTGCCTTGCCATGCATTGCCTAGCCGTGCGTTGTCGTGCCTTAGCCTTGTTTCCCCTTGCCGTGCCTTGCCTTTTGTTATACTTGCCTTGCGTGGATTTGCCTTGCCTTCCTTTCCGTCCGTTACTCTTTCCTTGCCTTACCGTGCACTGCCTAGCCGTGCGTTGTCGTGCATTAGCCTTGCCTTGCCTCACCGTGCCTTGCCTTGCGTTAGCCTTTCCTTGCCTTGCCGTGCATTGCCTAGCCGTGCGTTGTCGTGAATTAGCCTTGCCTTGCCTCAATGTGCCTTGCCTTGCGTTACCCTTTCCTTGCCTTCCCGTGCATTGCCTAGTCCTGCGTTCTCGTGCCTTAGCCTTGGTTCCCCTTGCCGTGCCGTGCCTTTTGTTACACTTGCCTTGCCTTGCTTTGCCTTGCCTTCCTTGCCTTCCGTTACTCTTTGCTTGCCTTCCGTGCATTGCCTAGCCTTGCGTTGCCGTGCCTTCGCCTTTTTTCACCTTGCCATAGCCTTGCTTGCGTTGCCTTGCTTTGCCTTGCATTCCTTGCCTTCCGTTACTCTTTGCTTGCCTTCCGTGCATTGCCTAGCCTTGTATTGTCGTGCATTAGCCTTGGCTTCCTCACCGTGCCTTGCCTTCCGTTACCCTTTCCTTGCCTGGCCGTGCATTGCCTAGCCGTGCGTTACCGTCCCTTCGCCTTGTTTCCCCTTGCCGTGCCGTGCCTTTTGTTACACTTGCCTTGCCTTGCTTTGCCTTGCCTTCCTTTCCTTCCTTTACTCTTTCCCTGCCTAGCCGTGCACTGCCTAGCCTTGCGTTGTCGTGCATTAGCCTTCCCTCGCCTGACAGTGCCTTGCCTTGCGTTACCCTTTCCTTGCCTTGCCGTGCATTGCCTAGTCCTGCGTTGTCGTGCCTTAGCCTTGTTTCCCCTTGCCGTGCCGTTCCTTCCGTTACCCTTGCCTTGCCTTGCTTTGCCTTGCCTTCCTTGCCTTCCGTTACTCTTTGCTTGCCTTCCGTGCATTGCCTAGCCTTGCGTTGTCGTGCTTTAGCCTTTTTTCACCTTGCCATAGCCTTGCTTGCGTTGCCTTGCTTTGCCTTGCATTCCTTGCCTTCCGTTACTCTTTGCTTGCCTTCCGTGCATTGCCTAGCCTTGCATTGTCGTGCCTTAGCCTTGCCTCGTCTGACCGTGCCTTCCCTTGCGTTACCCTTTCCTTGCCTTGCCGTGCATTGCCTAGCCGTGCGTTGTCGTGCATTAGCCTTGCCTTGCCTCACCGTGCCTTGCCTTGCGTTACCCTTTCCTTGCCTTGCCGTGCATTGCCTAGCCGTGCGTTGTCGTGCCTTAGCCTTGTTTCCCCTTGCCGTGCGTTTCCCTCCGTTACCCTTGCCTTGCCTTGCTTTCCCTTGCCTTCCTTGCCTTCCGTTACTCTTTGCTTGCCTTCCGTGGATTGCCTAGCCTTGCGTTGTCGTGCCTTAGCCTTTTTTCACCTTGCCGTAGCTTTGCTTGCGTTCCCTTGCTTTGCCTTGCATTCCTTGCCTTCCGTTACTCTTTGCTTGCCTTCCGTGCATTGCCTAGCCTTGCGTTGTCATTCCTTAGCCTTGCCTCGCCTGACCGTGCCTTGCCTTGCGTTACCCCTTCCTTGCCTTGCCGTGCATTGCCTAACCGTGCGTTCTCGTGCCTTAGCCTTGTTTCACCTTGCCTTAGCATTGCTTGCGTTGCCATGCTTTGCCTTGCCTTCCTTGCCTTGCGTTACCCTTTCCTTGCCTTCCCGTGCATTGCCTAGTCCTGCGTTCTCGTGCCTTAGCCTTGGTTCCCCTTGCCGTGCCGTGCCTTTTGTTACACTTGCCTTGCCTTGCTTTGCCTTGCCTTCCTTGCCTTCCGTTACTCTTTGCTTGCCTTCCGTGCATTGCCTAGCCTTGCGTTGTCGTGCCTTAGCCTTGCCTCGCCTGACCGTGCCTTGACTTGCGTTAGCCTTTCCTTGAGTTGCCGTGCATTGCCTAGCCGTGCGTTGTCGTGAATTAGCCTTGCCTTGCCTCAAAGTGCCTTGCCTTGCGTTACCCTTTCCTTGCCTTGCCATGCATTGCCTAGCCGTGCATTGTCGTGCCTTAGCCTTGTTTCCCCTTGCCGTGCCTTGCCTTTTGTTATACTTGCCTTGCGTGGATTTGCCTTGCCTTCCTTTCCGTCCGTTACTCTTTCCTTGCCTTACCGTGCACTGCCTAGCCGTGCGTTGTCGTGCATTAGCCTTGCCTTGCCTCACCGTGCCTTGCCTTGCGTTACCCTTTCCTTGCCTTGCCGTACATTGCCTAGCCGTGCGTTGTCGTGCCTTAGCTTTGTTTCACCTTGCTATAGCCTTGCTTGCGTTGCCTTTCTTTGCCTTGCCTTCCTTGCCTTCCGTTACTCTTTGCTTGCCTTCCGTGCATTGCCTAGCCTTGCGTTGCCGTGCCTTCGCCTTTTTTCACCTTGCCATAGCCTTGCTTGCGTTGCCTTGCTTTGCCTTGCATTCCTTGCCTTCCGTTACTCTTTGCTTGCCTTCCGTGCATTGCCTAGCCTTGTATTGTCGTGCATTAGCCTTGGCTTGCCTCACCGTGCCTTGCCTTGCGTTACCCTTTCCTTGCCTTGCCGTGCATTGCCTAGCCGTGCGTTGTCGTGCATTAGCCTTGCATTGCCTCACCGTGCATTGCCTTGCGTTACCCTTTCCTTGCCTTGCCGTTCATTGCCTAGCCGTGCGTTGTGGTGCCATAGCCTTGTTTCACCTTGATATAGCCTTGCTTGCGTTGCCTTGCTTTGCCTTGCCTTCCTTGCCTTCCGTTACTCTTTGCTTGCTTTCCGTGCATTGCGTAGCCTTGCGTTGCCGTGCTTTAGCCTTTTTTCACCTTGCCATAGACTTGCTTGCGTTGCCTTGCTTTGCCTTGCATTCCTTGCCTTCCGTTACTCTTTGCTTGCCTTCCGTGCATTGTCTAGCCTTGCGTTGTCGTTCCTTAGCCTTGCCTCGCTTGACCGTGCCTTGACTTGCGTTACCCTATCCTTGCCTTGCTGTGCATTGCCTAGCCGTGCGTTGTCGTGCATTAGCCTTGCCTTGCCGCACCGTGCCTTGCCTTGCGTTACCTTTTCCTTGCCTTGCCGTGCATTGCCTAGCCGTGCGTTGTCGTGCCTTAGCTTTGTTTCACCTTGCTATAGACTTGCTTGCGTTGCCTTTCTTTGCCTTGCCTTCCTTGCCTTCCGTTACTCTTTGCTTGTCTTCCGTGCATTGCCTAGCCTTGCGTTGTCGTGCCTTAGGCTTTTTTCACCTTGCCATAGCCTTGCTTGCGTTGCCTTGCTTTGCCTTGCATTCCTTGCCTTCCGTTACTCTTTGCTTGCCTTCCGTGCATTGCCTAGCCTTGCATTGTCGTGCCTTAGCCTTGCCTCGTCTGACCGTGCCTTGCCTTGCGTTACCCTTTCCTTGCCTTGCCGTGCATTGCCTAGCCGTGCGTTGTCGTGCCTTAGCCTTGTTTCCCCTTGCTGTGCGTTTCCTTCCGTTACCCTTGCCTTGCCTTGCTTTCCCTTGCCTTCCTTGCCTTCCGTTACTCTTTGCTTGCCTTCCGTGGATTGCCTAGCCTTGCGTTGTCGTGCCTTAGGCTTTTTTCACCTTGCCGTAGCCTTGCTTGCGTTCCCTTGCTTTGCCTTGCATTCCTTGCCTTCCGTTACTCTTTGCTTGACTTCCGTGCATTGCCTAGCCTTGCGTTGTCATTCCTTAGCCTTGCCTCGCCTGACCGTGCCTTGCCTTGCGTTACCCTTTCCTTGCCTTGCCGTGCATTGCCTAGCCGTGCGTTGTCGTGCCTTAGCCTTGCCTCGCCTATCAATTCCTTGCCTTGCGTTACCCCTTCCTTGCCTTGCCGTGCATTGCCTAACCGTGCGTTCTCGTGCCTTAGCCTTGTTTCACCTTGCCTTAGCATTGCTTGCGTTGCCATGCTTTGCCTTGCCTTCCTTGCCTTCCGTTACTCTTTCCTTACCTTGCCGTGCATTGCCTAGCCGTGCGTTGTCGTGCATTAGCCTTGACTTGCCTCACCGTGCCTTGCCTTGCGTTACCCTTTCCTTGCCTTCCCGTGCATTGCCTAGTCCTGCGTTCTCGTGCCTTAGCCTTGGTTCCCCTTGCCGTGCCGTGCCTTTTGTTACACTTGCCTTGCCTTGCTTTGCCTTGCCTTCCTTGCCTTCCGTTACTCTTTGCTTGCCTTCCGTGCATTGCCTAGCCTTGCGTTGTCGTGCCTTAGCCTTGCCTCACCTGACCGTGCCTTGCCTTGCGTTAGCCTTTCCTTGCCTTGCCGTGCATTGCCTAGCCGTGCGTTGTCGTGAATTAGCCTTGCCTTGCCTCAACGTGCCTTGCCTTGCGTTACCCTTTCCTTGCCTTGCCATGCATTGCCTAGCCGTGCGTTGTCGTGCCTTAGCCTTGTTTCTCCTTGCCGTGCCTTGCCTTTTGTTATACTTGCCTTGCGTGGATTTGCCTTGCCTTCCTTTCCTTCCGTTACTCTTTCCTTGCCTTACCGTGCACTGCCTAGCCTTGCGTTGTCGTGCATTAGCCTTGCCTTGCCTGACCGTGCCTTGCCTTTCGTTACCCTTTCCTTGGCTGGCCGTGCATTGCCTAGCCTTGCGTTGCCGTGCCTTTGCCTTGTTTCCCCTTGCCGAGGCGTTCCTTCTGTTACCCTTGCATTGCCTTGATTTCCCTTGCCTTCCTTGCCTTCCGTTACTCTTTACTTGCCTTCCGTGCATTGCCTAGCCTTGCGTTGTCCTGCCTTAGCCTTGCCTTATCTGACCGTGCCTTCCCTTGCGTTACCCTTTCCTTGCCTTGCCGTGCATTGCCTAGCCGTGCGTTGTCGTGCCTTAGCCTTGATACCCGTTGTCGTGCGTTTCCTTCCGTTACCCTTGCCTTGCCTTGCTTTCCCTTGCCTTCCTTGCCTTCCGTTACTCTTTGCTTGCCTTCCGTGCATTGCCTAGCCTTGCGTTGTCGTGCCTTAGCCTTGCCTCGCCTGATAGTTCCTTGCCTTGCGTTACCCTTTCCTTGCCTTGCCGTGCATTGCCTAGCCGTGCGTTGTCGTGCCTTAGCCTTTTTTCACCTTGCCATAGCCTTGCTTGCGTTGCCTTGCTTTGCCTTGCATTCCTTGCCTTCCGTTACTCTTTGCTTGCCTTCCGTGCATTGCCTAGCCTTGCATTGTCGTGCCTTAGCCTTGCCTCGTCTGACCGTGCCTTCCCTTGCGTTACCCTTTCCTTGCCTTGCCGTGCATTGCCTAGCCGTGCGTTGTCGTGCATTAGCCTTGCCTTGCCTCACCGTGCCTTGCCTTCCGTTTCCCTTTCCTTGCCTTGCCGTGCATTGCCTAGCCGTGCGTTGTCGTGCCTGAGCCTTGTTTCCCCTTGCCGTGCGTTTCCTTCCGTTACCCTTGCCTTGCCTTGCTTTCCCTTGCCTTCCTTGCCTTCCGTTACTCTTTGCTTGCCTTCCGTGGATTGCCTAGCCTTGCGTTGTCGTGCCTTAGGCTTTTTTCACCTTGCCGTAGCCTTGCTTGCGTTCCCTTGCTTTGCCTTGCATTCCTTGCCTTCCGTTACTCTTTGCTTGCCTTCCGTGCATTGCCTAGCCTTGCGTTGTCATTCCTTAGCCTTGCCTCGCCTGACCGTGCCTTGCCTTGCGTTACCCTTTCCTTGCCTTGCCGTGCATTGCCTAGCCGTGCGTTGTCGTGCCTTAGCCTTGCCTCGCCTATCAGTGCCTTGCCTTGCGTTACCCCTTCCTTGCCTTGCCGTGCATTGCCTAACCGTGCGTTCTCGTGCCTTAGCCTTGTTTCACCTTGCCTTAGCATTGCTTGCGTTGCCATGCTTTGCCTTGCCTTCCTTGCCTTCCGTTACTCTTTCCTTACCTTGCCGTGCATTGCCTAGCCGTGCGTTGTCGTGCATTAGCCTTGCCTTGCCTCACCGTGCCTTGCCTTGCGTTACCCTTTCCTTGCCTTCCCGTGCATTGCCTAGTCCTGCGTTCTCGTGCCTTAGCCTTGGTTCCCCTTGCCGTGCCGTGCCTTTTGTTACACTTGCCTTGCCTTGCTTTGCCTTGCCTTCCTTGCCTTCCGTTACTCTTTGCTTGCCTTCCGTGCATTGCCTAGCCTTGCGTTGTCCTGCCTTAGCCTTGCCTTATCTGACCGTGCCTTCCCTTGCGTTACCCTTTCCTTGCCTTGCCGTGCATTGCCTAGCCGTGCGTTGTCGTGCCTTAGCCTTGATACCCGTTGTCGTGCGTTTCCTTCCGTTACCCTTGCCTTGCCTTGCTTTCCCTTGCCTTCCTTGCCTTCCGTTACTCTTTGCTTGCCTTCCGTGCATTGCCTAGCCTTGCGTTGTCGTGCCTTAGCCTTGCCTCGTCTGACCGTGCCTTCCCTTGCGTTACCCTTTCCTTGCCTTGCCATGCAGTGCCTAGCCGTGCGTTGCCGTGCATTAGCCTTGCCTTGCCTCACCGTGCCTTGCCTTGCGTTACCCTTTCCTTGCCTTGCCGTGCATTGCCTAGCCGTGCGTTGTCGTGCCTTAGCCTTGTTTCCCCTTGCCGTGCGTTTCCCTCCGTTACCCTTGCCTTGCCTTGCTTTCCCTTGCCTTCCTTGCCTTCCGTTACTCTTTGCTTGCCTTCCGTGGATTGCCTAGCCTTGCGTTGTCGTGCCTTAGGCTTTTTTCACCTTGCCGTAGCCTTGCTTGCGTTCCCTTGCTTTGCCTTGCATTCCTTGCCTTCCGTTACTCTTTGCTTGCCTTCCGTGCATTGCCTAGCCTTGCGTTGTCATTCCTTAGCCTTGCCTCGCCTGACCGTGCCTTGCCTTGCGTTACCCTTTCCTTGCCTTGCCGTGCATTGCCTAGCCGTGCGTTGTCGTGCCTTAGCCTTGCCTCGCCTATCAGTGCCTTGCCTTGCGTTACCCCTTCCTTGCCTTGCCGTGCATTGCCTAACCGTGCGTTCTCGTGCCTTTGCCTTGTTTCACCTTGCCTTAGCATTGCTTGCGTTGCCATGCTTTGCCTTGCCTTCCTTGCCTTCCGTTACTCTTTCCTTACCTTGCCGTGCATTGCCTAGCCGTGCGTTGTCGTGCCTTAGCCTTGCCTCGCCTATCAGTGCCTTGCCTTGCGTTACCCCTTCCTTGCCTTGCCGTGCATTGCCTAACCGTGCGTTCTCGTGCCTTAGCCTTGTTTCACCTTGCCTTAGCATTGCTTGCGTTGCCATGCTTTGCCTTGCCTTCCTTGCCTTCCGTTACTCTTTCCTTACCTTGCAGTGCATTGCCTAGCCGTGCGTTGTCGTGCATTAGCCTTGCCTTGCCTCACCGTGCCTTGCCTTGCGTTACCCTTTCCTTGCCTTCCCGTGCATTGCCTAGTCCTGCGTTCTCGTGCCTTAGCCTTGGTTCCCCTTGCCGTGCCGTGCCTTTTGTTACACTTGCCTTGCCTTGCTTTGCCTTGCCTTCCTTGCCTTCCGTTACTCTTTGCTTGCCTTCCGTGCATTGCCTAGCCTTGCGTTGTCCTGCCTTAGCCTTGCCTTATCTGACCGTGCCTTCCCTTGCGTTACCCTTTCCTTGCCTTGCCGTGCATTGCCTAGCCGTGCGTTGTCGTGCCTTAGCCTTGATACCCGTTGTCGTGCGTTTCCTTCCGTTACCCATGCCTTGCCTTGCTTTCCCTTGCCTTCCTTGCCTTCCGTTACTCTTTGCTTGCCTTCCGTGCATTGCCTAGCCTTGCGTTGTCGTGCCTTAGCCTTGCCTCGTCTGACCGTGCCTTCCCTTGCGTTACCCTTTCCTTGCCTTGCCATGCATTGCCTAGCCGTGCGTTGCCGTGCATTAGCCTTGCCTTGCCTCACCGTGCCTTGCCTTGCGTTACCCTTTCCTTGCCTTGCCGTGCATTGCCTAGCCGTGCGTTGTCGTGCCTTAGCCTTGTTTCCCCTTGCCGTGCGTTTCCCTCCGTTACCCTTGCCTTGCCTTGCTTTCCCTTGCCTTCCTTGCCTTCCGTTACTCTTTGCTTGCCTTCCGTGGATTGCCTAGCCTTGCGTTGTCGTGCCTTAGCCTTTTTTCACCTTGCCGTAGCCTTGCTTGCGTTCCCTTGCTTTGCCTTGCATTCCTTGCCTTCCGTTACTCTTTGCTTGCCTTCCGTGCATTGCCTAGCCTTGCGTTGTCATTCCTTAGCCTTGCCTCGCCTGACCGTGCCTTGCCTTGCGTTACCCCTTCCTTGCCTTGCCGTGCATTGCCTAACCGTGCGTTCTCGTGCCTTAGCCTTGTTTCACCTTGCCTTAGCATTGCTTGCGTTGCCATGCTTTGCCTTGCCTTCCTTGCCTTGCGTTACCCTTTCCTTGCCTTCCCGTGCATTGCCTAGTCCTGCGTTCTCGTGCCTTAGCCTTGGTTCCCCTTGCCGTGCTGTGCCTTTTGTTACACTTGCCTTGCCTTGCTTTGCCTTGCCTTCCTTGCCTTCCGTTACTCTTTGCTTGCCTTCCGTGCATTGCCTAGCCTTGCGTTGTCGTGCCTTAGCCTTGCCTCGCCTGACCGTGCCTTGACTTGCGTTAGCCTTTCCTTGAGTTGCCGTGCATTGCCTAGCCGTGCGTTGTCGTGAATTAGCCTTGCCTTGCCTCAAAGTGCCTTGCCTTGCGTTACCCTTTCCTTGCCTTGCCATGCATTGCCTAGCCGTGCATTGTCGTGCCTTAGCCTTGTTTCCCCTTGCCGTGCCTTGCCTTTTGTTATACTTGCCTTGCGTGGATTTGCCTTGCCTTCCTTTCCGTCCGTTACTCTTTCCTTGCCTTACCGTGCACTGCCTAGCCGTGCGTTGTCGTGCATTAGCCTTGCCTTGCCTCACCGTGCCTTGCCTTGCGTTACCCTTTCTTTGCCTTGCCGTGCATTGCCTAGCCGTGCGTTGTCGTGCCTTAGCTTTGTTTCACCTTGCTATAGCCTTGCTTGCGTTGCCTTTCTTTGCCTTGCCTTCCTTGCCTTCCGTTACTCTTTGCTTGCCTTCCGTGCATTGCCTAGCCTTGCGTTGCCGTGCCTTCGCCTTTTTTCACCTTGCCATAGCCTTGCTTGCGTTGCCTTGCTTTGCCTTGCATTCCTTGCCTTCCGTTACACTTTGCTTGCCTTCCGTGCATTGCCTAGCCTTGTATTGTCGTGCATTAGCCTTGGCTTGCCTCACCGTGCCTTGCCTTGCGTTACCCTTTCCTTGCCTGGCTGTGCATTGCCTAGCCGTGCGTTACCGTCCCTTCGCCTTGTTTCCCCTTGCCGTGCCGTGCCTTTTGTTACACTTGCCTTGCCTTGCTTTGCCTTGCCTTCCTTTCCTTCCTTTACTCTTTCCCTGCCTAGCCGTGCACTGCCTAGCCTTGCGTTGTCGTGCATTAGCCTTCCCTCGCCTGACAGTGCCTTGCCTTGCGTTACCCTTTCCTTGCCTTGCCGTGCATTGCCTAGTCCTGCGTTGTCGTGCCTTAGCCTTGTTTCCCCTTGCCGTGCCGTTCCTTCCGTTACCCTTGCCTTGCCTTGCTTTGCCTTGCCTTCCTTGCCTTCCGTTACTCTTTGCTTGCCTTCCGTGCATTGCCTAGCCTTGCTTTGTCGTGCTTTAGCCTTTTTTCACCTTGCCATAGCCTTGCTTGCGTTGCCTTGCTTTGCCTTGCATTCCTTGCCTTCCGTTACTCTTTGCTTGCCTTCCGTGCATTGTCTAGCCTTGCGTTGTCGTTCCTTAGCCTTGCCAAGCCTGACCGTGCCTTGCCTTGCGTTACCCTTTCCTTGCCTTCCCTTGCATTGCCTAGCCGTGCGTTGTCGTGCCTTAGCCTTGTTTCCCCTTGCCGTGCGGTTCCTTCCGTTACACTTGCCTTTCCTTGCTTTCCCTTGCCTTCCTTACCTTCCGTTACTCTTTGCTTGCCTTCCGTGCATTGCCTGGCCTTGCGTTGTCGTGCCTTAGCCTTGCCTCGCCGGAACGTGCTTTCCCATGCGTTACCCTTTACTTGCCTTGCAGTGCATTGCCTAGCGTGCGTTGTCGTGCCTTAGACTTGTTTCCCCTTGCCGTGCCGTTCCTTACGTTACCCTTGCCTTTCCTTGCTTTTCCTTGACTTGCTTACCTTCCGTTACTCTTTCCTTGCCTTCCCTGCATTGCCTAGCCTTGCGTTGTCGTGCCTTAGCCTTATCTCGCCTGACCGTGCCTTCCTTTGCTTTAAGCTTTCCTTGAATTGTCGTGCATTGCCTAGCTTTGCGTTTTCGTGCATTAGCCTTCCCTAGCCTCACCGTGCCTTTCCTTGCGTTACTCTTTCCTTGCCTTGCCGTGCATTGCCTAGCCGTGCGTTGTCGTGCCTTAGTCTTGTTTCCCCTTGCTTGCAATTCCTTCCGTTACCCTTGCCTTCCGTTGCATTCCCTTGCCTTCCTTGCGTTCCGTTACTCTTTGCTTGCTTTCCGGGCATTGCGTAGCCTTGCGTTGTCGTGCCTTAGCCTTATCTCGCCTGACCGTGCCTTCCTTTGCTTTAAGCTTTCCTTGCATTTTCGTGCATTGCCTAGCCTTGCGTTTTCGTGCATTAGCCTTGCCTAGCCTCACCGTGCCTTGCCTTGCGTTACCCTTTCCTTGCCTTCCCTTCATTGCCTAGCCGTGCGTTGTCGTGCCTTAGCCTTGTTTCCCCTTGCCGTGCCGTGCCTTTTGTTACACTTGCCTTGCCGGGCTTTGCCTTGCCTTCCTTACCTTCCGTTACTCTTTGCTTGCCTTCCGTCCATTGCCTAGCCTTGCGTTGTCGTGCCTTAGCCTTATCTCGCCTGTCCGTGCCTTCCTTTGCTTTAAGCTTTCCTTGCCTTGCCGTGCATTGCCTAGCCCTGCGTTGTCGTGCCTTAGCCTTGTTACCCCTTGCCGTGCCGTTCCTTCCGTTACGCTTGCCTTCCCTTGCTTTCCCTTGCCTTCCTTGCGTTCCGTTACTCTTTGCTTGCTTTCCGTGCATTGCCTAGCCTTGCGTTGTCATGCCTTAGCCTTGCCTCGCCTGACCGTGCTGTCCCATTCGTTACCCTTTCCTTGCCTTGCCGTGCATTGCCTAGCGTGCTTTGTCGTGCCTTAGCCTTGTTCCCCTTGCCGTGCGGTTCCTTCCGTTACACTTGCCTTTCCTTGCTTTCCCTTGCCTTCCTTACCTTCCGTTACTCTTTGCTTGCCTTCCGTGCATTGCCTAGCCTTGCGTTGTCGTGCCTTAGCCTTGCCTCGCCGGAACGTGCTTTCCCATGCGTTACCCTTTACTTGCCTTGCCGTGCATTGCCTAGCGTGCGTTGTCGTGCCTTAGACTTGTTTCCCCTTGCCGTGCCGTTCCTTACGTTACCCTTGCCTTTCCTTGCTTTTCCTTGCCTTGCTTACCTTCCGTTACTCTTTGCTTGCCTTCCCTGCATTGCCTAGCCTTGCGTTGTCGTGCCTTAGCCTTATCTCGCCTGACCGTGCCTTCCTTTACTTTAAGCTTTCCTTGCATTGTCGTGCATTGCCTAGCCTTGCGTTGTCGTGCCTTAGCCTTGCCTCGCCTGACCGTGCTTTCGCATGCGTTACCCTTTCCTTGCCTTGCCGTGCATTGCCTAGCGTGCGTTGTCATGCCTTAGACTTGTTTCCCCTTGCCGTGCCGTTCCTTCCGTTACCCTTGCCTTTCCTTGCTTTTCCTTGCCTTGCTTACATTCCTTTACTCTTTGCTTGCCTTCCCTGCATTGAATAGCCCTGCGTTGTCGTGCCTTAGCCTTATCTCGCCTATCCGTGCCTTCCTTTGCTTTAAGCTTTCCTTGCATTGTCGTGCATTGCCAAGCCTTGCGTTTTCGTGCATTAGCCTTGCCTAAGCTCACCGTGCCTTGCCTTGCGTTACCCTTTCCTTGCCTTCCCTTGCATTGCCTAGCCGTGCGTTGTCGTGCCTTAGCCTTGTTTCCCCTTGCCGTGCCGTGCCTTTTGTTACACTTGCCTTGCCTGGCTTTGCCTTGCCTTCCTTTCCTTCCGTTACTCTTTCCTTGCCTTGCCGTGCACTGCCTAGCCTTGCGTTCTCATGCCTTAGCCTTGCCTCACCTAACCGTGCCTTCCCTTGCGTTACCCTTTCCTTGCCTTGCGGTGCATTGCCTAGCCCTGCGTTGTCGTGCCTTAGCCTTGTTACCCCTTGCCGTGCAGTTCCTTCCGTTACCCTTGCCTTCCGTTGCATTCCCTTGCCTTCCTTGCGTTCCGTTACTCTTTGCTTGCTTCCCGTGCATTGCGTAGCCTTGCGTTGTCATGCCTTAGCCTTGCCTCGCCTGACCGTGCTTTCCCATGCGTTACCCTTTCCTTGCCTTGCCGTGCATTGCCTAGCGTGCGTTGTCGTGCCTTCGCCTTGTTTCCTCTTGCCGTGCGGTTCCTTCCGTTACACTTGCCTTTCCTTGCTTTCCCTTGCCTTCCTTACCTTCCGTTTCTCTTTGCTTGCCTTCCGTGCATTGCCTAGCCTTGCGTTGTCGTGCCTTAGCCTTGCCTCGCCGGAACGTGCTTTCCCATGCGTTACCCTTTACTTGCCTTGCCGTGCATTGCCTAGCGTGCGTTGTCGTGCCTTAGACTTGTTTCCCCTTGCCGTGCCGTTCCTTACGTTACCCTTGCCTTTCCTTGCTTTTCCTTGCCTTGCTTACCTTCCGTTACTCTTTGCTTGCCTTCCCTGCATTGCCTAGCCTTGCGTTGTCGTGCCTTAGGCTTATCTCGCCGGACCGTGCCTTCCTTTGCTTTAAGCTTTCCTTGCATTGTCGTGCATTGCCTAGCCTTGCGTTGTCGTGCCTTAGCCTTGTTTCCCCTTGCCGTGGCGTGTCTTTTGTTACACTTGCCTTGCCTGGCTTTGCCTTGCCTTCCTTTCCTTCCGTTACTCTTTCCTTGCCTTGCCGTGCATTGCCTAACCTTGCGTTGTCGTGCCTTATCGTTGCCTCACCTGACCGTGCCTTCCCTTGCGTTACCCTTTCCTTGCCTTACCGTGCATTGCCTAGCCCTGCGATGTCGTGCCTTAGCCTTGTTACCCCTTGCCGTGCAATTCCTTCCGTTACCCTTGCCTTCCGCTGCTTTCCCTTGCCTTCCTTGCGTTCCGTTACTCTTTGCTTGCTTTCCGTGCATTGCCTAGCCTTGCGTTCTCGTACCTTAGCCTTATCTCGCCTCACCGTGCCTTCCTTTTCTTTAAGCTTTCCTTGCCTTGCCGTGCATTGCCTAGCCTTGCGTTGTCATGCCTTAGCCTTGCCTCGCCTGACCGTGCTTTCCCATGCGTTACCCTTTCCTTGCCTTGCCGTGCATTGCCTAGCGTGCGTTGTCCTGCCTTAGCCTTGTTTCCCCTTGCCGTGCGGTTCCTTCCGTTACACTTGCCTTTCCTTGCTTTCCCTTGCCTTCCTTACCTTCCGTTACTCTTTGCTTGCCTTCCGTGCATTGCCTAGCCTTGCGTTGTCGTGCCTTAGCCTTGCCTCGCCGGAACGTGCTTTCCCATGCGTTACCCTTTACTTCCCTTGCAGTGCATTGCCTAGCGTGCGTTGTCGTGCCTTAGACTTGTTTCCCCTTGCCGTGCCGTTCCTTACGTTACCCTTGCCTTTCCTTGCTTTTCCTTGACTTGCTTACCTTCCGTTACTCTTTCCTTGCCTTCCCTGCATTGCCTAGCCTTGCGTTGTCGTGCCTTAGCCTTATCTCGCCTGACCGTGCCTTCCTTTGCTTTAAGCTTTCCTTGCATTGTCGTGCATTGCCTAGCATTGCGTTTTCGTGCATTAGCCTTCCCTAGCCTCACCGTGCCTTTCCTTGCGTTACTCTTTCCTTGCCTTGCCGTGCATTGCCTAGCCGTGCGTTGTCGTGCCTTAGCCTTGTTTCCCCTTGCGGTGCCGTGGCTTTTGTTACACTTGCCTTGCCTGGCTTTCCCTTGCCTTCCTTACCTTCCGTTACTCTTTGCTTGCCTTCCGGGCATTGCCTAGCCTTGCGTTGTCGTGCCTTATCCTTGCCTCACCTGACCGTGCCTTCCCTTGCGTTACCCTTTCCTTGCCTTGCCGTGCATTGCCTAGCCCTGCGTTGTCGTGCCTTAGCCTTGTTACCCCTTGCGTGCAATTCCTTCCGTTACCCTTGCCTTCCGTTGCATTCCCTTGCCTTCCTTGCGTTCCGTTACTCTTTGCTTGCTTTCCGTGCATTGCGTAGCCTTGCGTTGTCATGCCTTAGCCTTGCCTCGCCTGACTGTGCTTTCCCATGCGTTACCCTTTTCTTGCCCTGCCGTGCATTGCCTAGCGTGCGTTGTCGTGCCTTAGCCTTGTTTTCCCTTGCCGTGCCGTTCCTTCCGTTACCCTTGCCTTTCCTTGCTTTTCCTTGCCTTGCTTACATTCCTTTACTCTTTGCTTGCCTTCCCTGCATTGCCTGGCCTTGCGTTGTCGTGCCTTAGCCTTATCTCGCCTGACCGTGCCTTCCTTTGCTTTAAGCTTTCCTTGCATTTTCGTGCATTGCCTAGCCTTGCGTTTTCGTGCATTAGCCTTGCCTAAGCTCACCGTGCCTTGCCTTGCGTTACCCTTTCCTTGCCTTCCCTTGCATTGCCTAGCCGTGCGTTGTCGTGCCTTAGCCTTGTTTCCCCTTGCCGTGCCGTGCCTTTTGTTACACTTGCCTTGCCTGGCTTTGCCTTGCCTTCCTTTCCTTCCGTTACTCTTTCCTTGCCTTGCCGTGCACTGCCTAGCCTTGCGTTGTCGTGCCTTAGCCTTGTTTCCCCTTGCGGTGCCGTGGCTTTTGTTACACTTGCCTTGCCTGGCTTTCCCTTGCCTTCCTTACCTTCCGTTACTCTTTGCTTGCCTTCCGGGCATTGCCTAGCCTTGTGTTGTCGTGCCTTATCCTTGCCTCACCTGACCGTGCCTTCCCTTGCGTTACCCTTTCCTTGCCTTGCCGTGCATTGCCTAGCCCTGCGTTGTCGTGCCTTAGCCTTGTTACCCCTTGCGTGCAATTCCTTCCGTTACCCTTGCCTTCCGTTGCATTCCCTTGCCTTCCTTGCGTTCCGTTACTCTTTGCTTGCTTTCAGTCCATTGCGTAGCCTTGCGTTGTCATGCCTTAGCCTTGCCTCGCCTGACTGTGCTTTCCCATGCGTTACCCTTTTCTTGCCCTGCCGTGCATTGCCTAGCGTGCGTTGTCATGCCTTAGCCTTGTTTTCCCTTGCCGTGCCGTTCCTTCCGTTGCACTTGCCTTTCCTTGCTTTCCCTTGCCTTCCTTATCTTCCGTTACTCTTTGCTTGCCTTCCGTGCATTGCCTAGCCTTGCGTTGTCGTGCCTTAGCCTTGCCTCGCCTGACCGTGCTTTCCCATGCGTTACCCTTTCCTTGCCTTGCCGTACATTGCCTAGCGTGCGTTGTCGTGCCTTAGCCTTGTTTCCTCTTGCCGTGCGGTTCCTTCCGTTACACTTTCCTTTCCTTGCTTTCCCTTGCCTTCCTTACCTTCCGTTACTCTTTGCTTGCCTTCCGTCCATTGCCTAGCCTTGCGTTGTCGTGCCTTAGCCTTATCTCGCCTGACCGTGCCTTCCTTTGCTTTAAGCTTTCCTTGCCTTGCCGTGCATTGCCTAGCCCTGCGTTGTCGTGCCTTAGCCTTGTTACCCCTTGCCGTGCCGTTCCTTCCGTTACGCTTGCCTTCCCTTGCTTTCCCTTGCCTTCCTTGCGTTCCGTTACTCTTTGCTTGCTTTCCGTGCATTGCCTAGCCTTGCGTTGTCATGCCTTAGCCTTGCCTCGCCTGACCGTGCTGTCCCATGCGTTACCCTTTCCTTGCCTTGCCGTGCATTGCCTAGCGTGCTTTGTCGTGCCTTAGCCTTGTTTCCCTTTGCCGTGCGGTTCCTTCCGTTACACTTGCCTTTCCTTGCTTTTCCTTGCCTTGCTTACCTTCCGTTACTCTTTGCTTGCCTTCCCTGCAATGCCTAGCCTTGCGTTGTCGTGCCTTAACCTTATCTCGCCTGACCGTGCCTTCCTTTGCTTTAAGCTTTCCTTGCATTGTCGTGCATTGCCAAGCCTTGCGTTTTCCTGCATTAGCCTTGCCTAAGCTCACCGTGCCTTGCCTTGCGTTACCCTTTCCTTGCCTTCCCTTGCATTGCCTAGCCGTGCGTTGTCGTGCCTTAGCCTTGTTTCCCCTTGCCGTGCCGTGCCTTTTGTTACACTTGCCTTTCCTTGCTTTTCCTTGCCTTGCTTACCTTCCGTTACACTTTGCATGCCTTCCGTCCATTGCCTAGCCTTGCGTTGTCGTGCCTTAGCCTTATCTCGCCTGACCGTGCCTTCCTTTGCTTTAAGCTTTCCTTGCCTTGCCGTGCATTGCCTAACCCTGCGTTGTCGTGCCTTAGCCTTGTTACCCCTTGCCTTGCCGTTCCTTCCGTTACGCTTGCCTTCCCTTGCTTTCCCTTGCCTTCCTTGCGTTCCGTTACTCTTTGCTTGCTTTCCGTGCATTGCCTAGCCTTGCGTTGTCATGCCTTAGCCTTGCCTCGCCTGACCGTGCTGTCCCATGCGTTACACTTTCCTTGCCTTGCCGTGCATTGCCTAGCGTGCGTTGTCATGCCTTAGACTTGTTTCCCCTTGCCGTGCCGTTCCTTCCGTTACCCTTGCCTTTCCTTGCTTTTCCTTGCCTTGCTTACATTCCTTTACTCTTTGCTTGCCTTCCCTGCATTGCCTAGCCCTGCGTTGTCGTGACTTAGCCTTATCTCGCCTATCCGTGCCTTCCTTTGCTTTAAGCTTTCCTTGCATTGTCGTGCATTGACAAGCCTTGCGTTTTCGTGCATTAGCCTTGCCTAAGCTCACCGTGCCTTGCCTTGCGTTACCCTTTCCTTGCCTTCCCTTGCATTGCCTAGCCGTGCGTTGTCGTGCCTTAGCCTTGTTTCCCCTTGCCGTGCGGTTCCTTCCGTTACACTTGCCTTTCCTTGCTTTCCCTTGCCTTCCTTACCTTCCGTTACTCTTTGCTTGCCTTCCGTGCATTGCCTAGCCTTGCGTTGTCGTGCCTTAGCCTTGCCTCGCCGGAACGTGCTTTCCCATGCGTTACCCTTTACTTGCCTTGCAGTGCATTGCCTAGCGTGCGTTGTCGTGCCTTAGACTTGTTTCCCCTTGCCGTGCCGTTCCTTACGTTACCCTTGCCTTTCCTTGCTTTTCCTTGACTTGCTTACCTTCCGTTACTCTTTGCTTGCCTTCCCTGCAATGCCTAGCCTTGCGTTGTCGTGCCTTAGCCTTATCTCGCCTGACCGTGCCTTCCTTTGCTTTAAGCTTTCCTTGCATTGTCGTGCATTGCCTAGCCTTGCGTTTTCGTGCATTAGCCTTCCCTAGCCTCACCGTGCCTTTCCTTGCGTTACTCTTTCCTTGCCTTGCCGTGCATTGCCTAGCCGTGCGTTGTCGTGCCTTAGCCTTGTTTCCCCTTGCGATGCCGTGGCTTTTGTTACACTTGCCTTGCCTGGCTTTCCCTTGCCTTCCTTACCTTCCGTTACTCTTTGCTTGCCTTCCGGGCATTGCCTAGCCTTCTGTTGTCGTGCCTTATCCTTGCCTCACCTGACCGTGCCTTCCCTTGCGTTACCCTTTCCTTGCCTTGCCGTGCATTGCCTAGCCCTGCGTTTCCGTGCCTTAGCCTTGTTACCCCTTGCGTGCAATTCCTTCCGTTACCCTTGCCTTCCGTTGCATTCCCTTGCCTTCCTTGCTTTCCGTTACTGTTTGCTTGCTTTCCGTGCATTGCGTAGCCTTGCGTTGTCATGCCTTAGCCTTGCCTCGCCTGACTGTGCTTTCCCATGCGTTACCCTTTTCTTGCCCTGCCGTGCATTGCCTAGCGTGCGTTGTCGTGCCTTAGCCTTGTTTTCCCTTCCCGTGCCGTTCCTTCCGTTACACTTGCCTGTCCTTGCTTTCCCTTGCCTTCCTTATCTTCCGTTACTCTTTGCTTGCCTTCCGTGCATTGCCTAGCCTTGCGTTGTCGTGCCTTAGCCTTGCCTCGCCGGAACGTGCTTTCCCATGCGTTACCCTTTACTTGCCTTGCCGTGCATTGCCTAGCGTGCGTTGTCGTGCCTTAGACTTGTTTCCCCTTGCCGTGCCGTTCCTTACGTTACCCTTGCCTTTCCTTGCTTTTCCTTGCCTTGCTCACCTTCCGTTACTCTTTGCTTGCCTTCCCTGCATTGCGTAGCCTTGCGTTGTCGTGCCTTAGCCTTATCTCGCCTGACCGTGCCTTCCTTTACTTTAAGCTTTCCTTGCATTGTCGTGCATTGCCTAGCCTTGCGTTGTCGTGCCTTAGCCTTGCCTCGCCTGACCGTGCTTTCGCATGCGTTACCCTTTCCTTGCCTTGCCGTGCATTGCCTAGCGTGCGTTGTCATGCCTTAGACTTGTTTCCCCTTGCCGTGCCGTTTCTTCCGTTACCCTTGCCTTTCCTTGCTTTTCCTTGCCTTGCTTACATTCCTTTACTCTTTGCTTGCCTTCCCTGCATTGCCTAGCCTTGCGTTGTCGTGCCTTAGCCTTATCTCGCCTGACCGTGCCTTCCTTTGCTTTAAGCTTTCCTTGCATTGTCGTGCATTGCCTAGCCTTGCGTTTTCGTGCATTAGCCTTGCCTAGCCTCACCGTGCCTTGCCTTGCGTTACCCTTTCCTTGCCTTCCCTTGCATTGCCTAGCCGTGCGTTGTCGTGCCTTAGCCTTGTTACCCCTTGCCCTGCCGTTCCTTCCGTTACCCTTGCCTTCCCTTGCTTTCCCTTGCCTTCCTTGCGTTCCGTTACTCTTTGCTTGCTTTCCGTACATTGCCTAGCCTTGCGTTCTCGTGCCTTAGCCTTGCCCCGCCTGACCGTGCTTTCCCATGCGTTACCCTTTCCTTGCCTTGCCGTGCATTGCCTAGCGTGCGTTGTCGTGCCTTAGCCTTGTTTCCCCTTGCCGTGCCGTTCCTTCCGTTACACTTGCCTTTCCTTGCTTTCACTTGCCTTCCTTACCTTCCGTTACTCTTTGCTTGCCTTCCCTGCATTGCCTAGCCTTGCGTTGTCGTGCCTTAGGCTTATCTCGCCGGACCGTGCCTTCCTTTGCTTTAAGCTTTCCTTGCATTGTCGTGCATTGCCTAGCCTTGCGTTGTCGTGCCTTAGCCTTGTTTCCCCTTGCCGTGGCGTGCCTTTTGTTACACTTGCCTTGCCTGGCTTTGCCTTGCCTTCCTTTCCTTCCGTTACTCTTTCCTTGCCTTGCCGTGCATTGCCTAGCCTTGCGTTGTCATGCCTTAGCCTTGCCTCGCCTGACCGTGCTTTCCCATGCGTTACCCTTTCCTTGCCTTGCCGTGCATTGCCTAGCGTGCGTTGTCCTGCCTTAGCCTTGTTTCCCCTTGCCGTGCGGTTCCTTCCGTTACACTTGCCTTTCCTTGCTTTCCCTTGCCTTCCTTACCTTCCGTTACTCTTTGCTTGCCTTCCGTGCATTGCCTAGCCTTGCGTTGTCGTGCCTTAGCCTTGCCTCGCCGGAACGTGCTTTCCCATGCGTTACCCTTTACTTGCCTTGCCGTGCATTGCCTAGCGTGCGTTGTCGTGCCTTAGACTTGTTTCCCCTTGCCGTGCCGTTCCTTACGTTACCCTTGACTTTCCTTGCTTTTCCTTGACTTGCTTACCTTCCGTTACTCTTTGCTTGCCTTCCCTGCAATGCCTAGCCTTGCGTTGTCGTGCCTTAGCCTTATCTCGCCTGACCGTGCCTTCCTTTGCTTTAAGCTTTCCTTGCATTGTCGTGCATTGCCTAGCTTTGCGTTTTCGTGCATTAGCCTTCCCTAGCCTCACCGTGCCTTTCCTTGCGTTACTCTTTCCTTGCCTTGCCGTGCATTGCCTAGCCGTGCGTTGTCGTGCCTTAGCCTTGTTTCCCCTTGCGGTGCCGTGGCTTTTGTTACACTTGCCTTGCCTGGCTTTCCCTTGCCTTCCTTACCTTCCGTTACTCTTTGCTTGCCTTCCGGGCATTGCCTAGCCTTGTGTTGTCGTGCCTTATCCTTGCCTCACCTGACCGTGCCTTCCCTTGCGTTACCCTTTCCTTGCCTTGCGGTGTATTGCCTAGCCGTGCGTTGTCGTGCCTTAGCCTTGTTTCCCCTTGCGTGCAATTCGTTCCGTTACCCTTGCCTTCCGTTGCATTCCCTTGCCTTCCTTGCGTTCCGTTACTCTTTGCTTGCTTTCCGGGCATTGCGTAGCCTTGCGTTGTCGTGCCTTAGACTTATCTCGCCTGACCGTGCCTTCCTTTGCTTTAAGCTTTCCTTGCATTGTCGTGCATTGCCTAGCCTTGCGTTTTCGTGCATTAGCCTTGCCTAGCCTCACCGTGCCTTGCCTTGCGTTACCCTTTCCTTGCCTTCCCTTCATTGCCTAGCCGTGCGTTGTCGTGCCTTAGCCTTGTTTCCCCTTGCCGTGCCGTGCCTTTTGTTACACTTGCCTTGCCTGGCTTTGCCTTGCCTTCCTTACCTTCCGTTACTCTTTGCTTGCCTTCCGTCCATTGCCTAGCCTTGCGTTGTCGTGCCTTAACCTTATCTCGCCTGACCGTGCCTTCCTTTGCTTTAAGCTTTCCTTGCCTTGCCGTGCATTGCCTAGCCCTGCGTTGTCGTGCCTTAGCCTTGTTACCCCTTGCCGTGCCGTTCCTTCCGTTACGCTTGCCTTCCCTTGCTTTCCCTTGCCTTCCTTGCGTTCCGTTACTCTTTGCTTGCTTTCCGTGCATTGCCTAGCCTTGCGTTGTCATGCCTTAGCCTTGCCTCGCCTGACCGTGCTGTCCCATGCGTTACCCTTTCCTTGCCTTGCCGTGCATTGCCTAGCGTGCTTTGTCGTGCCTTAGCCTTGTTTCCCCTTGCCGTGCGGTTCCTTCCGTTACACTTGCCTTTCCTTGCTTTCCCTTGCCTTCCTTACCTTCCGTTACTCTTTGCTTGCCTTCCGTGCATTGCCTAGCCTTGCGTTGTCGTGCCTTAGCCTTGCCTCGCCGGAACGTGCTTTCCCATGCGTTACCCTTTACTTGCCTTGCCGTGCATTGCCTAGCGTGCGTTGTCGTGCCTTAGACTTGTTTCCCCTTGCCGTGCCGTTCCTTACGTTACCCTTGCCTTTCCTTGCTTTTCCTTGCCTTGCTTACCTTCCGTTACTCTTTGCTTGCCTTCCCTGCATTGCCTAGCCTTGCGTTGTCGTGCCTTAGCCTTATCTCGCCTGACCGTGCCTTCCTTTACTTTCAGCTTTCCTTGCATTGTCGTGCATTGCCTAGGCTTGCGTTGTCGTGCCTTAGCCTTGCCTCGCCTGACCGTGCTTTCGCATGCGTTACCCTTTCCTTGCCTTGCCGTGCATTGCCTAGCGTGCGTTGTCATGCCTTAGACTTGTTTCCCCTTGCCGTGCCGTTCCTTCCGTTACCCTTGCCTTTCCTTGCTTTTCCTTGCCTTGCTTACATTCCTTTACTCTTTGCTTGCCTTCCCTGCATTGCCTAGCCCTGCGTTGTCGTGCCTTAGCCTTGCTACCCCTTGCCGTGCCTTTCCTTCCGTTACGCTTGCCTTCCCTTGCTTTCCCTTGCCTTCCTTGCGTTCCGTTACTCTTTGCTTGCTTTCCGTGCATTGCCTAGCCTTGCGTTGTCATGCCTTAGCCTTGCCTCGCCTGACCGTGCTTTCCCATGCGTTACCCTTTCCTTGCCTTGCCGTGCATTGCCTAGCGTGTGTTGTCGTGCCGTAGCCTTGTTTCCCCTTGCCGTGCGGTTCCTTCCGTTACACTTGCCTTTCCTTGCTTTTCCTTGCCTTGCTTACCTTCCGTTACTCTTTGCTTGCCTTCCCTGCAATGCCTAGCCTTGCGTTGTCGTGCCTTAGCCTTATCTCGCCTAACCGTGCCTTCCTTTGCTTTAAGCTTTCCTTGCATTGTCGTGCATTGCCAAGCCTTGCGTTTTCGTGCATTAGCCTTGCCTAAGCTCACCGTGCCTTGCCTTGCGTTACCCTTTCCTTGCCTTCCCTTGCATTGCCTAGCCGTGCGTTGTCGTGCCTTAGCCTTGTTTCCCCTTGCCGTGGCGTGCCTTTTGTTACACTTGCCTTGCCTGGCTTTGCCTTGCCTTCCTTTCCTTCCGTTACTCTTTTCTTGCCTTGGCGTGCATTGCCTAACCTTGCGTTGTCGTGCCTTATCCTTGCCTCACCTGACCGTGCCTTCCCTTGCGTTACCCTTTCCTTGCCTTGCCGTGCATTGCCTAGCGCTGCGTTGTCGTGCCTTAGCCTTGTTTCCCCTTGCCGTGCCGTTCCTTCGGTTACCCTTGCCTTGCCTTGCTTTGCCTTGCCTTCCTTGCCTTCCGTTACTCTTTGCTTGCCTTCCGTGCATTGCCTAGCCTTGCGTTGTCGTGCTTTAGCCTTTTTTCACCTTGCCATAGACTTGCTTGCGTTGCCTTGCTTTGCCTTGCATTCCTTGCCTTCCGTTACTCTTTGCTTGCCTTCCGTGCATTGTCTAGCCTTGCGTTGTCGTTCCTTAGCCTTGCCAAGCCTGACCGTGCCTTGCATTGCGTTACCCTTTACTTGCCTTGCCGTGCAGTGCATAGCCGTGCGTTGTCGTGCATTAGCCTTGCATTGCCTCACCGTGCATTGCCTTGCGTTACCCTTTCCTTGCCTTGCCGTTCATTGCCTAGCCGTGCGTTGTGGTGCCATAGCCTTGTTTCACCTTGCTATAGCCTTGCTTGCGTTGCCTTGCTTTGCCTTGCCTTTCTTGCCTTCCGTTACTCTTTGCTTGCTTTCCGTGCATTGCGTAGCCTTGCGTTGCCGTGCTTTAGCCTTTTTTCACCTTGCCATAGGCTTCCTTGCGTTGCCTTGCTTTGCCTTGCAATCCTTGCCTTCCGTTACTCTTTGCGTGCCTTCCGTGCATTGTCTAGACTTGCGTTGTCGTTCCTTTGCCTTGCCTCGCCTGACCGTGCCTTGACTTGCGTTACCCTTTCCTTGCCTTGCCGTGCATTGCCTAGCCGTGCGTTGTCGTGCATTAGCCTTGCCTTGCCGCACCGTGCCTTGCCTTGCGTTACCCTTTCCTTGCCTTGCCGTGCATTGCCTAGCCGTGCGTTGTCGTGCATTAACCTTGCCTTGCCTCACCGTGGCTTGCCTTGCGTTACCCTTTCCTTGCCTTGCCGTGCATTGCCTAGCCGTGCGTTGTCGTGCCTTAGCCTTGTTTCCCTTTGCCGTGCGTTTCCTTCCGTTACCCTTGCCTTGCCTTGCTTTCCCTTGCCTTCCTTGCCTTCCGTTACTCTTTGCTTGCCTTCCCTGGATTGCCTAGCCTTGCGTTGTCGTGCCTTAGCCTTTTTTCACCTTGCCATAGCCTTGCTTGCGTTCCCTTGCTTTTCCTTGCATTCCTTGCCTTCCGTTACTCTTTGCTTGCCTTCCGTGCATTGCCTAGCCTTGCGTTGTCATTCCTTAGCCTTGCCTCGCCTGACCGTGCCTTGCCTTGCGTTACCCTTTCCTTGCCTTGCCGTGCATTGCCTAGCCGTGCGTTGTCGTGCCTTAGCCTTGCCTCGCCTATCAGTGCCTTCCCTTGCGTTACCCCTTCCTTGCCTTGCCGTGCATTGCCTAACCGTGCGTTCTCGTGCCTTAGCCTTTTTTCACCTTGCCTTAGCATTGCTTGCGTTGCCATGCTTTGCCTTGCCTTCCTTGCCTTCCGTTACTCTTTCCTTACCTTGCCGTGCATTGCCTAGCCGTGCGTTGTCGTGTATTAGCCTTGCCTTGCCTCACCGTGCCTTGCCTTGCGTTACCCTTTCCTTGCCTTCCCGTGCATTGCCTAGTCCTGCGTTCTCGTGCCTTAGCCTTGGTTCCCCTTGCCGTGCCGTGCCTTTTGTTACACTTGCCTTCCCTTGCTTTGCCTTGCCTTCCTTGCCTTCCGTTACTCTTTGCTTGCCTTCCGTGCATTGCCTAGCCTTGCGTTGTCGTGCCTTAGCCTTGCCTCGCCTGACCGTGCCTTGCCTTGCGTTAGCCTTTCCTTGCCTTGCCGTGCATTGCCTAGCCGTGCGTTGTCGTGAATTAGCCTTGCCTTGCCTCAACGTGCCTTGCCTTGCGTTACCCTTTCCTTGCCTTGCCATGCATTGCCTAGCCGTGCGTTGTCGTGCCTTAGCCTTGTTTCCCCTTGCCGTGCCTTGCCTTTTGTTATACTTGCCTTGCGTGGATTTGCCTTGCCTTCCTTTCCTTCCGTTACTCTTTCCTTGCCTTACCGTGCACTGCCTAGCCGTGCGTTGTCGTGCATTAGCCTAGCCTTGCCTCACCGTGCCTTGCCTTGCGTTACCCTTTCCTTGCCTTGCCGTGCATTGCCTAGCCGTGCGTTGTCGTGCCTTAGCTTTGTTTCACCTTGCTATAGCCTTGCTTGCGTTGCCTTTCTTTGCCTTGCCTTCCTTGCCTTCCGTTACTCTTTGCTTGCCTTCCGTGCTTTGCCTAGCCTTGCGTTGCCGTGCCTTCGCCTTTTTTCACCTTGCCATAGCCTTGCTTGCGTTGCCTTGCTTTGCCTTGCATTCCTTGCCTTCCGTTACTCTTTGCTTGCATTCCGTGCATTGCCTAGCCTTGTATTGTCGTGCATTAGCCTTGGCTTGCCTCACCGTGCCTTGCCTTGCGTTACCCTTTCCTTGCCTGGCCGTGCATTGCCTAGCCGTGCGTTACCGACCCTTCACCTTGTTTCCCCTTGCCGTGCCGTGCCTTTTGTTACACTTGCCTTGCCTTGCTTTGCCTTGCCTTCCTTTCCTTCCTTTACTCTTTCCCTGCCTAGCCGTGCACTGCCTAGCCTTGCGTTGTCGTGCATTAGCCTTCCCTCGCCTGACAGTGCCTTGCCTTGCGTTACCCTTTCCTTGCCTTGCCGTGCATTGCCTAGTCCTGCGTTGTCGTGCCTTAGCCTTGTTTCCCCTTGCCGTGCCGTTCCTTCCGTTACCCTTGCCTTGCCTTGCTTTGCCTTGCCTTCATTGCCTTCCGTTACTCTTTGCTTGCCTTCCGTGCATTGCCTAGCCTTGCGTTGTCGTGCTTTAGCCTTTTTTCACCTTGCCATAGCCTTGCTTGCGTTGCCTTGCTTTGCCTTGCATTCCTTGCCTTCCGTTACTCTTTGCTTGCCTTCCGTGCATTGCCTAGCCTTGCATTGTCGTGCCTTAGCCTTGCCTCGTCTGACCGTGCCTTCCCTTGCGTTACCCTTTCCTTGCCTTGCCGTGCATTGCCTAGCCGTGCGTTGTCGTGCATTAGCCTTGCCGTGCGTCACCGTGCCTTGCCTTGCGTTACCCTTTCCTTGCCTTGCCGTGCACTGCCTATCCGTGCGTTGTCGTGCCTTAGCCTTGTTTCCCCTTGCCGTGCGTTTCCTTCCGTTACCCTTGCCTTGCCTTGCTTTCCCTTGCCTTCCTTGCCTTCCGTTACTCTTTGCTTGCCTTCCGTGGATTGCCTAGCCTTGCGTTGTCGTGCCTTAGCCTTTTTTCACCTTGCCGTAGCCTTGCTTGCGTTCCCTTGCTTTGCCTTGCATTCCTTGCCTTCCGTTACTCTTTGCTAGCCTTCCGTGCATTGCCTAGCCTTGCGTTGTCATTCCTTAGCCTTGCCTCGCCTGACCGTGCCTTGCCTTGCGTTACCCTTTCCTTGCCTTGCCGTGCATTGCCTAGCCGTGCGTTGTCGTGCCTTAGCCTTTCCTCGCCTATCAGTTCCTTGCCTTGCGTTACCCCTTCCTTGCCTTCCCGTGCATTGCCTAACCGTGCGTTCTCGTGCCTTAGCCTTGTTTCACCTTGCCTTAGCATTGCTTGCGTTGCCATGCTTTGCCTTGCCTTCCTTGCCTTCCGTTACTCTTTCCTTACCTTGCCGTGCATTGCCTAGCCGTGCGTTGTCGTGTATTAGCCTTGCCTTGCCTCACCGTGCCTTGCCTTGCGTTACCCTTTCCTTGCCTTCCCGTGCATTGCCTAGTCCTGCGTTCTCGTGCCTTAGCCTTGGTTCCCCTTGCTGTGCCGTGCCTTTTGTTACACTTGCCTTGCCTTGCTTTGCCTTGCCTTCCTTGCCTTCCGTTACTCTTTGCTTGCCTTCCGTGCATTGCCTAGCCTTGCGTTGTCGTGCCTTAGCCTTGCCTCGCCTGACCGTGCCTTGCCTTGCGTTAGCCTTTCCTTGCCTTGCCTTGCATTGCCTAGCCGTGCGTTGTCGTGAATTAGCCTTGCCTTGCCTCAACGTGCCTTGCCTTGCGTTACCCTTTCCTTGCCTTGCCATGCATTGCCTAGCCGTGCGTTGTCGTGCCTTAGCCTTGTTTCCCCTTGCCGTGCCTTTCCTTTTGTTATACTTGCCTTGCGTGGATTTGCCTTGCCTTCCTTTCCTTCCGTTACTCTTTCCTTGCCTTACCGTGCACTGCCTAGCCGTGCGTTGTCGTGCATTAGCCTTGCCTTGCCTCACCGTGCCTTGCCTTGCGTTACCCTTTCTTTGCCTTGCCGTGCATTGCCTAGCCGTGCGTTGTCGTGCCTTAGCTTTGTTTCACCTTGCTATAGCCTTGCTTTGCCTTGCCTTCCTTGCCTTCCGTTACTCTTTGCTTGCCTTCCGTGCATTGTCTAGCCTTGCGTTGTCGTTCCTTAGCCTTGCCAAGCCTGACCGTGCCTTGCATTGCGTTACCCTTTCCTTGCCTTGCCGTGCATTGCCTAGCCGTGCGTTGTCGTGCATTAGCCTTGCATTGCCTCACCGTGCATTGCCTTGCGTTACCCTTTCCTTGCCTTGCCGTTCATTGCCTAGCCGTGCGTTGTGGTGCCATAGCCTTGTTTCACCTTGCTATAGCCTTGCTTGCGTTGCCTTGCTTTGCCTTGCATTCCTTGCCTTCCGTTACTCTTTGCTTGCCTTCCGTGCATTGTCTAGCCTTGCGTTGTCGTTCCTTAGCCTTGCCAAGCCTGACCGTGCCTTGCATTGCGTTACCCTTTCCTTGCCTTGCCGTGCATTGCCTAGCCGTGCGTTGTCGTGCATTAGCCTTGCACTGCCTCACCGTGCATTGCCTTGCGTTACCCTTTCCTTGCCTTGCCGTGCATTGCCTAGCCGTGCGTTGTCGTGCCTTAGCCTTGTTTCCCCTGGCCGTGCGTTTCCTTCCGTTACCCTTGCCTTGCCTTGCTTTCCCTTGCCTTCCTTGCCTTCCGTTACTCTTTGCTTGCCTTCCCTGGATTGCCTAGCCTTGCGTTGTCGTGCCTTAGACTTTTTTCACCTTGCCATAGCCTTGCTTGCGTTCCCTTGCTTTGCCTTGCATTCCTTGCCTTCCGTTACTCTTTGCTTGCCTTCCGTGCATTGCCTAGCCTTGCGTTGTCATTCCTTAGCCTTGCCTCGCCTGACCGTGCCTTGCCTTGCGTTACCCTTTCCTTGCCTTGCCGTGCATTGCCTAGCCGTGCGTTGTCGTGCCTTAGCCTTGCCTCGCCTATCAGTGCCTTCCCTTGCGTTACCCCTTCCTTGCCTTGCCGTGCATTGCCTAACCGTGCGTTCTCGTGCCTTAGCCTTTTTTCACCTTGCCTTAGCATTGCTTGCGTTGCCATGCTTTGCCTTGCATTCCTTGCCTTCCGTTACTCTTTCCTTACCTTGCCGTGCATTGCCTAGCCGTGCGTTGTCGTGTATTAGCCTTGCCTTGCCTCACCGTGCCTTGCCTTGCGTTACCCTTTCCTTGCCTTCCCGTGCATTGCCTAGTCCTGCGTTCTCGTGCCTTAGCCTTGGTTCCCCTTGCCGTGCCGTGCCTTTTGTTACACTTGCCTTGCCTTGCTTTGCCTTGCCTTCCTTGCCTTCCGTTACTCTTTGCTTGCCTTCCGTGCATTGCCTAGCCTTGCGTTGTCGTGCCTTAGCCTTGCCTCGCCTGACCGTGCCTTGCCTTGCGTTAGCCTTTCCTTGCCTTGCCGTGCATTGCCTAGCCGTGCGTTGTCGTGAATTAGCCTTGCCTTGCCTCAACGTGCCTTGCCTTGCGTTACCCTTTCCTTGCCTTGCCATGCATTGCCTAGCCGTGCGTTGTCGTGCCTTAGCCTTGTTTCCCCTTGCCGTGCCTTGCCTTTTGTTATACTTGCCTTGCGTGGATTTGCCTTGCCTTCCTTTCCTTCCGTTACTCTTTCCTTGCCTTACCGTGCACTGCCTAGCCGTGCGTTGTCGTGCATTAGCCTAGGTTGCCTCACCGTGCCTTGCCTTGCGTTACCCTTTCCTTGCCTTGCCGTGCATTGCCTAGCCGTGCGTTGTCGTGCCTTAGCTTTGTTTCACCTTGCTATAGCCTTGCTTGCGTTGCCTTTCTTTGCCTTGCCTTCCTTGCCTTCCGTTACTCTTTGCTTGCCTTCCGTGCTTTGCCTAGCCTTGCGTTGCCGTGCCTTCGCCTTTTTTCACCTTGCCATAGCCTTGCTTGCGTTGCCTTGCTTTGCCTTGCATTCCTTGCCTTCCGTTACTCTTTGCTTGCCTTCCGTGCATTGCCTATCCTTGTATTGTCGTGCATTAGCCTTGGCTTGCCTCACCGTGCCTTGCCTTGCGTTACCCTTTCCTTGCCTGGCCGTGCATTGCCTAGCCGTGCGTTACCGTCCCTTCGCCTTGTTTCCCCTTGCCGTGCCGTGCCTTTTGTTACACTTGCCTTGCCTTGCTTTGCCTTGCCTTCCTTTCCTTCCTTTACTCTTTCCCTGCCTAGCCGTGCACTGCCTAGCCTTGCGTTGTCGTGCATTAGCCTTCCCTCGCCTGACAGTGCCTTGCCTTGCGTTACCCTTTCCTTGCCTTGCCGTGCATTGCCTAGTCCTGCGTTGTCGTGCCTTAGCCTTGTTTCCCCTTGCCGTGCCGTTCCTTCCGTTACCCTTGCCTTGCCTTGCTTTGCCTTGCCTTCCTTGCCTTCCGTTACTCTTTGCTTGCCTTCCGTGCATTGCCTAGCCTTGCGTTGTCGTGCCTTAGCCTTGCCTCGCCTGACCGTGCCTTGCCTTGCGTTAGCCTTTCCTTGCCTTGCCGTGCATTGCCTAGCCGTGCGTTGTCGTGAATTAGCCTTGCCTTGCCTCAACGTGCCTTGCCTTGCGTTACCCTTTCCTTGCCTTGCCATGCATTGCCTAGCCGTGGGTTGTCGTGCCTTAGCCTTGTTTCCCCTTGCCGTGCCTTGCCTTTTGTTATACTTGCCTTGCGTGGATTTGCCTTGCCTTCCTTTCCTTCCGTTACTCTTTCCTTGCCTTACCGTGCACTGCCTAGCCGTGCGTTGTCGTGCATTAGCCTAGCCTTGCCTCACCGTGCCTTGCCTTGCGTTACCCTTTCCTTGCCTTGCCGTGCATTGCCTAGCCGTGCGTTGTCGTGCCTTAGCTTTGTTTCACCTTGCTATAGCCTTGCTTGCGTTGCCTTTCTTTGCCTTGCCTTCCTTGCCTTCCGTTACTCTTTGCTTGCCTTCCGTGCTTTGCCTAGCCTTGCGTTGCCGTGCCTTCGCCTTTTTTCACCTTGCCATAGCCTTGCTTGCGTTGCCTTGCTTTGCCTTGCATTCCTTGCCTTCCGTTACTCTTTGCTTGCCTTCCGTGCATTGCCTAGCCTTGTATTGTCGTGCATTAGCCTTGGCTTCCCTCACCGTGCCTTTCCTTGCCTGGCCGTGCATTGCCTAGCCGTGCGTTACCGACCCTTCGCCTTGTTTCCCCTTGCCGTGCCGTGCCTTTTGTTACACTTGCCTTGCCTTGCTTTGCCTTGCCTTCCTTTCCTTCCTTTACTCTTTCCCTGCCTAGCCGTGCACTGCCTAGCCTTGCGTTGTCGTGCATTAGCCTTCCCTCGCCTGACAGTGCCTTGCCTTGCGTTACCCTTTCCTTGCCTTGCCGTGCATTGCCTAGTCCTGCGTTGTCGTGCCTTACCCTTGTTTCCCCTTGCCGTGCCGTTCCTTCCGTTACCCTTGCCTTGCCTTGCTTTGCCTTGCCTTCCTTGCCTTCCGTTACTCTTTGCTTGCCTTCCGTGCATTGCCTAGCCTTGCGTTGTCGTGCTTTAGCCTTTTTTCACCTTGCCATAGCCTTGCTTGCGTTGCCTTGCTTTGCCTTGCATTCCTTGCCTTCCGTTACTCTTTGCTTGCCTTCCGTGCATTGTCTAGCCTTGCATTGTCGTGCCTTAGCCTTCCCTCGTCTGACCGTGCCTTCCCTTGCGTTACCCTTTCCTTGCCTTGCCGTGCATTGCCTAGCCGTGCGTTGTCGTGCATTAGCCTTGCCTTGCGTCACCGTGCCTTGCCTTGCGTTACCCTTTCCTTGCCTTGCCGTGCATTGCCTATCCGTGCGTTGTCGTGCCTTAGCCTTGTTTCCCCTTGCCGTGCGTTTCCTTCCGTTACCCTTGCCTTGCCTTGCTTTCCCTTGCCTTCCTTGCCTTCCGTTACTCTTTGCTTGCCTTCCGTGGATTGCCTAGCCTTGCGTTGTCGTGCCTTAGCCTTTTTTCACCTTGCCGTAGCCTTGCTTGCGTTCCCTTGCTTTGCCTTGCATTCCTTGCCTTCCGTTACTCTTTGCTTGCCTTCCGTGCATTGCCTAGCCTTGCGTTGTCATTCCTTAGCCTTGCCTCGCCTGACCGTGCCTTGCCTTGCGTTACCCTTTCCTTGCCTTGCCGTGCATTTTCCTAGCCGTGCGTTGTCGTGCCTTAGCCTTTCCTCGCCTATCAGTGCCTTGCCTTGCGTTACCCCTTCCTTGCCTTCCCGTGCATTGCCTAAACGTGCGTTCTCGTGCCTTAGCCTTGTTTCACCTTGCCTTAGCATTGCTTGCGTTGCCATGCTTTGCCTTGCCTTCCTTGCCTTCCGTTACTCTTTCCTTACCTTGCCGTGCATTGCCTAGCCGTGCGTTGTCGTGTATTAGCCTTGCCTTGCCTCACCGTGCCTTGCCTTGCGTTACCCTTTCCTTGCCTTCCCGTGCATTGCCTAGTCCTGCGTTCTCGTGCCTTAGCCTTGGTTCCCCTTGCCGTGCCGTGCCTTTTGTTACACTTGCCTTGCCTTGCTTTGCCTTGCCTTCCTTGCCTTCCGTTACTCTTTGCTTGCCTTCCGTGCATTGCCTAGCCTTGCGTTGTCGTGCCTTAGCCTTGCCTCGCCTGACCGTGCCTTGCTTTGCGTTAGCCTTTCCTTGCCTTGCCGTGCATTGCCTAGCCGTGCGTTGTCGTGAATTAGCCTTGCCTTGCCTCAACGTGCCTTGCCTTGCGTTACCCTTTCCTTGCCTTGCCATGCATTGCCTAGCCGTGCGTTGTCGTGCCTTAGCCTTGTTTCCCCTTGCCGTGCCTTGCCTTTTGTTATACTTGCCTTGCGTGGATTTGCCTTGCCTTCCTTTCCTTCCGTTACTCTTTCCTTGCCTTACCGTGCACTGCCTAGCCGTGCGTTGTCGTGCATTAGCCTTGCCTTGCCTCACCGTGCCTTGCCTTGCGTTACCCTTTCCTTGCCTTGCCGTGCATTGCCTAGCCGTGCGTTGTCGTGCCTTAGCTTTGTTTCACCTTGCTATAGCCTTGCTTTGCCTTGCCTTCCTTGCCTTCCGTTACTCTTTGCTTGCCTTCCGTGCATTGCCTAGCCTTGCGTTGTCGTGCTTTAGCCTTTTTTCACCTTGCCATAGCCTTGCTTGCGTTGCCTTGCTTTGCCTTGCATTCCTTGCCTTCCGTTACTCTTTGCTTGCCTTCCGTGCATTGTCTAGCCTTGCGTTGTCGTTCCTTAGCCTTGCCAAGCCTGACCGTGCCTTGCATTGCGTTACCCTTTCCTTGCCTTGCCGTGCATTGCCTAGCCGTGCGTTGTCGTGCATTAGCCTTGCATTGCCTCACCGTGCATTGCCTTGCGTTACCCTTTCCTTGCCTTGCCGTTCATTGCCTAGCCGTGCGTTGTGGTGCCATAGCCTTGTTTCACCTTGCTATAGCCTTGCTTGCGTTGCCTTGCTTTGCCTTGCCTTCCTTGCCTTCCGTTACTCTTTGCTTGCTTTCCGTGCATTGCGTAGCCTTGCGTTGCCGTGCTTTAGCCTTTTTTCACCTTGCCATAGACTTGCTTGCGTTGCCTTGCTTTGCCTTGCATTCCTTGCCTTCCGTTACTCTTTGCGTGCCTTCCGTGCATTGTCTAGCCTTGCGTTGTCGTTCCTTAGCCTTGCCTCGCCTGACCGTGCCTTGACTTGCGTTACCCTTTCCTTGCCTTGCTGTGCATTGCCTAGCCGTGCGTTGTCGTGCATTAGCCTTGCCTTGCCGCACCGTGCCTTGCCTTGCGTTACCCTTTCCTTGCCTTGCCGTGCATTGCCTAGCCGTGCGTTGTCGTGCCTTAGCTTTGTTTCACCTTGCTATAGACTTGCTTGCGTTGCCTTTCTTTGCCTTGCCTTCCTTGCCTTCCGTTACTCTTTGCTTGTCTTCCATGCATTGCCTAGCCTTGCGTTGTCGTGCCTTAGCCTTTTTTCACCTTGCCATAGCCTTGCTTGCGTTGCCTTGCTTTGCCTTGCATTCCTTGCCTTCCGTTACTCTTTGCTTGCCTTCCGTGCATTGCCTAGCCTTGCATTGTCGTGCCTTAGCCTTGCCTCGTCTGACCGTGCCTTCCCTTGCGTTACCCTTTCCTTGCCTTGCCGTGCATTGCCTAGCCGTGCGTTGTCGTGCATTAGCCTTGCCTTGCCTCACCGTGCCTTGCCTTGCGTTACCCTTTCCTTGCCTTGCCGTGCATTTCCTAGCCGTGCGTTGTCGTGCCTTAGCCTTGTTTCCCCTTGCCGTGCGTTTCCTTCCGTTACCCTTGCCTTGCCTTGCTTTCCCTTGCCTTCCTTGCCTTCCGTTACTCTTTGCTTGCCTTCCCTGGATTGCCTAGCCTTCCGTTGTCGTGCCTTAGCCTTTTTTCACCTTGCCATAGCCTTGCTTGCGTTGCCTTGCTTTGCCTTGCATTCCTTGCCTTCCGTTACTCTTTGCTTGCCTTCCGTGCATTGCCTAGCCTTGCGTTGTCATTCCTTAGCCTTGCCTCGCCTGACCTTGCCTTGCCTTGCGTTACCCTTTCCTTGCCTTGCCGTGCATTGCCTAGCCGTGCGTTGTCGTGCCTTAGCCTTGCCTCGCCTATCAGTGCCTTGCCTTGCGTTACCCCTTCCTTGCCTTGCCGTGCATTGCCTAACCGTGCGTTCTCGTGCCTTAGCCTTGTTTCACCTTGCCTTAGCATTGCTTGCGTTGCCATGCTTTGCCTTGCCTTCCTTGCCTTCCGTTACTCTTTCCTTACCTTGCCGTGCATTGCCTAGCCGTGCGTTGTCGTGTATTAGCCTTGCCTTGCCTCACCGTGCCTTGCCTTGCGTTACCCTTTCCTTGCCTTCCCGTGCATTGCCTAGTCCAGCGTTCTCGTGCCTTAGCCTTGGTTCCCCTTGCCGTGCCGTGCCTTTTGTTACCCTTGTCTTGCCTTGCTTTCCCTTGCCTTCCTTGCCTTCCGTTACTCTTTGCTTGCCTTCCGTGCATTGCCTAGCCTTGCGTTGTCGTGCCTTAGCCTTGCCTCGCCTGACCGTGCCTTGCCTTGCGTTAGCCTTTCCTTGCCTTGCCGTGCATTGCCTAAGCCGTGCGTTGTCGTGAATTAGCCTTGCCTTGCCTCAACGTGCCTTGCCTTGCGTTACCCTTTCCTTGCCTTGCCATGCATTGCCTAGCCGTGCGTTATCGTGCCTTAGCCTTGTTTCCCCTTGCCGTGCCTTGCCTTTTGTTATACTTGCCTTGCGTGGATTTGCCTTGCCTTCCTTTCCTTCCATTACTCTTTCCTTGCCTTACCGTGCACTGCCTAGCCGTGCGTTGTCGTGCATTAGCCTTGCCTTGCCTCACCGTGCCTTGCCTTGCGTTACCCTTTCCTTGCCTTGCCGTGCATTGCCTAGCCGTGCGTTGTCGTGCCTTAGCTTTGTTTCACCTTGCTATAGCCTTGCTTGCGTTTCCTTTCTTTGCCTTGCCTTCCTTGCCTTCCGTTACTCTTTGCTTGCCTTCCGTGCATTGCCTAGCCTTGCGTTGCCGTGCCTTCGCCTTTTTTCACCTTGCCATAGCCTTGCTTGCGTTGCCTTGCTTTGCCTTGCATTCCTTGCCTTCCGTTACTCTTTGCTTGCCTTCCGTTTATTGCCTAGCCTTGTATTGTCGTGCATTATCCTTGGCTTGCCTCACCGTGCCTTGCCTTGCGTTACCCGTTCCTTGCCTGGCCGTGCATTGCCTAGCCGTGCGTTACCGACCCTTCGCCTTGTTTCCCCTTGCCGTGCCGTGCCTTTTGTTACACTTGCCTTGCCTTGCTTTGCCTTGCCTTCCTTTCCTTCCTTTACTCTTTCCCTGCCTAGCCGTGCACTGCCTAGCCTTGCGTTGTCGTGCATTAGCCTTCCCTCGCCTGACAGTGCCTTGCCTTGCCTTACCCTTTCCTTGCCTTGCCGTGCATTGCCTAGTCCTGCGTTGTCGTGCCTTAGCCTTGTTTCCCCTTGCCGTGCCGTTCCTTCCGTTACCCTTGCCTTGCCTTGCTTTGCCTTGCCTTCCTTGCCTTCCGTTACTCTTTGCTTGCCTTCCGTGCATTGCCTAGACTTGCGTTGTCGTGCCTTAGCCTTTTTTCACCTTGCCATAGCCTTGCTTGCGTTGCCTTGCTTTCCCTTGCATTCCTTGCCTTCCGTTACTCTTTGCTTGCCTTCCGTGCATTGCCTAGCCTTGCATTGTCGTGCCTTAGCCTTGCCTCGTCTGACCGTGCCTTCCCTTGCGTTACCCTTTCCTTGCCTTGCCGTGCATTGCCTAGCCGTGCGTTGTCGTGCATTAGCCTTGCCTTGCCTCACCGTGCCTTGCCTTGCGTTACCCTTTCCTTGGCTGGCCGTGCATTGCCTAGACTTGCGTTGCCGTGCCTTTGCCTTGTTTCCCCTTGCCGAGGCGTTCCTTCTGTTACCCTTGCATTGCCTTGATTTCCCTTGCCTTCCTTGCCTTCCGTTACTCTTTACTTGCCTTCCGTGCATTGCCTAGCCTTGCGTTGTC